>NW_026895060.1:0-21045 GCF_032452875.1 Bos javanicus | reverse complement strand
ATCAGTGCATGATCAGTCACGTGATCAGTGCATGATCAGCCCGCGTGATCAGTGCATGATCAGACACGTGATCAGTGTATGATCAGCCACGTGATCAGTGCATGATCAGTCACGTGATCAGTGCATGATCAGTTACGTGATCAGTGTATGATCAGCCACGTGATCAGTGCATGATCAGCCACATGATCAGTGCATGATCAATTACGTGCTCAGTGCATGATCAGTTACGTGACCAGTACGTGGTAGCTACGTGATCATTGCCTGATCAGCCACGTGATCAGTGCATGATAGCCACGTGATCAGTGCATGATAGCCACGTGATCAGTGCATGATCAGTCATGTGATACGTGTGTGATCAGCCACATGATCAGTGCATGATATCCACGTGATCAGTGCATGGCAGCCACGTGATCAGTGCATGAGAGCCACGGGATCAGTGCATGATCAGTCACGTGATACATGTGTGATCAGCCACGTGATCAGTGCATGATGAGCCACGTGATCAGTGCAGGATCAATTACGTGATCAGTGCATGATCAGTCACGTGACCAGTACATGGTTGCTACGTGATCGTTGCATGATCAGCCACGTGAGCAGAGCATGATAGCCACGTGGTCAGTGCATGATCAGTCACGTGATCAGTACATGATCAGTCACGTGAACAGTGCATGATCATTTGCGTGATCTTTGCATGATCAGTCACGTTACCAGTATATGGTTGCTACGTGATCATTCCACGACCGAGCCGTGAGCAGTGCATGATAGCCACGTGATGTGTGCATGAGTTACGTGAGCAGAGTATGATCAGCCACGTGATCAGTGCATGAGTGCCACGTGATCAGTGCATGATATGTCACGTGACAGGTGTGTGATCAGCCGTGAACAGTGCATGTTCAGCGTGATCAGTGCATGATAGCCACGTGATCAGTGCATGATCAGTTACGTGAGCAGTGTATGATCAGCCACGTGATCAGTGCATGATATCAAGTGATCAGTGCATGATCATCACGTGATCAGTGCATGATCAGCCACGTGAACAGTGCATGCTCAGTCACGTGATCTGGGCCTGCTGAGCTGTGATTACTGTCTGCTCATCTGCTTGACAATGCCAGCTGTGCTGCGTAATTCCTGCCTGCTCAGCTGCTTGATTATTGCCAGCTGAGCAGCATGATTCCTCACACCTGAGTTCCATGATTATTGCCTGCTGACTGTTTGATTCGTGCCTACTCAGCTCTTTGTTTATTGCCTCCAGAGGCACATGATCAGTGTATGATAGCAAACATGATCAGCGCATGATCAGTCACATGATCAGCGCCATTAAGTCACGTGATCACTACATGATAGTCATGTGATCAGTCCATGCTCAGTCGCGGTATCAGTGCATGATCAGCCACGTGATCAGTGCATGATCTGTCACAAGATTAGTGTATGATCATCCACGTGATCAGTGCACGGGCAGTCATGTGATCAGTGCATGATATAGGCGTGAACAGTGCATGATCAGTCACGTGATCAGTGCATGATAGCCACGTGATCAGTGCATGATCAGTCACCTGATGGTGTATGATCATTCACGTGACCTGTACATGGTAGCTACATGATCATTGCATGATCAGCCACGTGAGTAGTTCATGATAGCCACGTGATCACTGCATGATCAGTCCGTGATCAGTGCATGATCAGTCATGTGACCAGTACATGGTAGCTCGTGATCATGGCATGATCAGCCACGTGAGCAGTGCATGATAGCCACGTGATCAGTGCATGATCAGACACGAGATCAGTGCATGATCAGTCACGTGATCAGTGCATGATCAGCCACGTGATCAGTGCATGACCAGGCACGTGATCGGTGTATGTCCAGCCAAGTGATCAGTGCATGATAGCCACGTGATCAGTGCATGATCAGTCACGTGATCAGTGCATGATCAGCTATGTGATCAGTGTATGATCAGCCACGTGATCAGTGCATGATCAGCCACATGATCAGTGCATGATCAATTACGTGATCAGTGCATGATCAGTCACGTGACCAGTACATGGTAGCTACGTGATCATTGCCTGATCAGCCACGTGATCAGTGCATGATAGCCACGTGATCAGTGCATGATAGCTACGTGATCAGTGCATGATCAGCCACGTGATCAGTGCATGAGAGCCACGTGATCAGTGCATGATCAGTCACGTGATACATGTTTGATCAGCCACGTGATCAGTGCATGATGAGCCACGTGATCAGTGCAGGATCAATTCGTGATCAGTGCATGATCAGTCACGTGACCAGTACATGGTTGCTACGTGATCGTTGCATGATCAGCCACGTGAGCAGAGCATGATAGCGTGGTCAGTGCATGATCAGTCACGTGATCAGTACATGATCAGTCACGTGAACAGTGCATGATCATTCGTGATCTTTGCATGATCAGTCACGTTACCAGTATATGGTTGCTACGTGATCATTCCATGAGCCACGTGAGCAGTGCATGATAGCCACGTGATGTGTGCATGAGTCACGTGAGCAGAGTATGATCAGCCACGTGATCAGTGCATGAGTGCCCGTGATCAGTGCATGATATGTCACGTGACAGGTGTGTGATCAGCCACGTGAACAGTGCATGTTCAGCCACGTGATCAGTGCATGATAGCCACGTGATCAGTGCATGATCAGTTCGTGAGCAGTGTATGATCAGCCACGTGATCAGTGCATGGTCAGACACGTGAACGGTGTATGATCAGCCACGTGATCAGTGCATGATATCCAAGTGATCAGTGCATGATCATCACGTGATCAGTGTATGATCAGCCACGTGAACAGTGCATGCTCAGTCACGTGATCTGGGCCTGCTGAGCTGCGTGATTACTGTCTGCTCATCTGCTTGACAATTGCCAGCTGAGCTGCACGATTCCTGCCTGTCATCTGCTTGACAATTGCCAGCTGTGCTGCGTAATTCCTGCCTGCTCAGCTGCTTGATTATTGCCAGCTGAGCAGCATGATTCCTCACACCTGAGTTCCATGATTATTGCCTGCTGACTGTTTGATTCGTGCCTACTCAGCTCTTTGTTTATTGCCTCCAGAGGCACATGATCAGTGTATGATAGCAAACATGATCAGCGCATGATCAGTCACATGATCAGCGCCATTAAGTCACGTGATCACTACATGATAGTCATGTGATCAGTCCATGCTCAGTCACGGTATCAGTGCATGATCAGCCACGTGATCAGTGCATGATCTGTCACAAGATTAGTGTATGATCATCCGTGATCAGTGCGGGCAGTCATGTGATCAGTGCATGATATAGGCGTGAACAGTGCATGATCAGTCTCGTGATCCGTGCATGATAGCCACGTGATCAGTGCATGATCAGTCACCTGATGGGTGTATGATCATTCACGTGACCTGTACATGGTAGCTACATGATCATTGCATGATCAGCCACGTGAGTAGTTCATGATAGCCACGTGATCACTGCATGATCAGTCACGTGATCAGTGCATGATCAGTCATGTGACCAGTACATGTAGCTGCGTGATCATGGCATGATCAGCCACGTGAGCAGTGCATGATAGCCACGTGATCAGTGCATGATCAGACACGAGATCAGTGCATGATCAGTCACGTGATCAGTGCATGATCAGCCACGTGATCAGTGCATGACCAGGCGTGATCAGTGTATGTCAGCCAAGTGATCAGTGCATGATAGCCACGTGATCAGTGCATGATCAGTCACGTGATCAGTGCATGATCAGTTATGTGATCAGTGTATGATCAGCCACGTGATCAGTGCATGATCAGCCACGTGATCAGTGCATGATCAATTACGTGCTCAGTGCATGATCAGTCACGTGACCAGTACATGGTAGCTGTGTGATCATTGCCTGATCAGCACGTGATCAGTGCATGATAGCCACGTGATCAGTGCATGATAGCCACGTGATCAGTGCATGATCAGTCATGTGATACGTGTGTGATCAGCCACGTGATCAGTGCATGATATCCCGTGATCAGTGCATACAGCCACGTGATCAGTGCATGAGAGCCACGGGATCAGTGCATGATCAGTCACGTGATACATGTGTGATCAGCCACGTGATCAGTGCATGATGAGCCGTGATCAGTGCAGGATCAATTCGTGATCAGTGCATGATCAGTCACGTGACCAGTACATGGTTGCTACGTGATCGTTGCATGATCAGCCACGTGAGCAGAGCATGATAGCCACGTGGTCAGTGCATGATCAGTCACGTGATCAGTACATGATCAGTCCGTGAACAGTGCATGATCATTTCGTGATCTTTGCATGATCAGTCCGTTACCAGTATATGGTTGCTACGTGATCATTCCATGACGAGCCACGTGAGCAGTGCATGATAGCCACGTGATGTGTGCATGAGTTACGTGAGCAGAGTATGATCAGCCACGTGATCAGTGCATGAGTGCCACGTGATCAGTGCATGATATGTCACGTGACAGGTGTGTGATCAGCCACGTGAACAGTGCATGTTCAGCCACGTGATCAGTGCATGATAGCCACGTGATCAGTGCATGATCAGTTACGTGAGCAGTGTATGATCAGCCACGTGATCAGTGCATGGTCAGACACGTGAACAGTGTATGATCAGCCACGTGATCAGTGCATGATATCCAAGTGATCAGTGCATGATCATCACGTGATCAGTGTATGATCAGCCACGTGAACAGTGCATGCTCAGTCACGTGATCTGGGCCTGCTGAGCTGCGTGATTACTGTCTGCTCATCTGCTTGACAATTGCCAGCTGAGCTGCACGATTCCTGCCTGTCATCTGCTTGACAATTGCCAGCTGTGCTGCGTAATTCCTGCCTGCTCAGCTGCTTGATTATTGCCAGCTGAGCAGCATGATTCCTCACACCTGAGTTCCATGATTATTGCCTGCTGACTGTTTGATTCGTGCCTACTCAGCTCTTTGTTTATTGCCTCCAGAGGCACATGATCAGTGTATGATAGCAAACATGATCAGCGCATGATCAGTCACATGATCAGCGCCATTAAGTCACGTGATCACTACATGATAGTCATGTGATCAGTCCATGCTCAGTCACGGTATCAGTGCATGATCAGCCACGTGATCAGTGCATGATCTGTCACAAGATTAGTGTATGATCATCCACGTGATCAGTGCACGGGCAGTCATGTGATCAGTGCATGATATAGACGTGAACAGTGCATGATCAGTCTCGTGATCAGTGCATGATAGCCACGTGATCAGTGCATGATCAGTCACCTGATGGGTGTATGATCATTCACGTGACCTGTACATGGTAGCTACATGATCATTGCATGATCAGCCACGTGAGTAGTTCATGATAGCCACGTGATCACTGCATGATCAGTCACGTGATCAGTGCATGATCAGTCATGTGACCAGTACATGGTAGATGCGTGATCATGGCATGATCAGCCACGTGAGCAGTGCATGATAGCCACGTGATCAGTGCATGATCAGACACGAGATCAGTGCATGATCAGTCACGTGATCAGTGCATGATCAGCCACGTGATCAGTGCATGACCAGCCACGTGATCAGTGAATGTCCAGCCACGTGATCAGTGCATGATAGCACGTGATCAGTGCATGATCAGTCACGTGATCAGTGCATGATCAGTTATGTGATCAGTGTATGATCAGCCACGTGATCAGTGCATGATCAGCCACATGATCAGTGCATGATCAATTACGTGATCAGTGCATGATCAGTCACGTGACCAGTACATGGTAGCTACGTGATCATTGCCTGATCAGCCACGTGATCAGTGCATGATAGCCACGTGATCAGTGCATGATAGGCCACGTGATCAGTGCATGATCAGTCATGTGATACGTGTGTGATCAGCCGTGATCAGTGCATGATATCCACGTGATCAGTGCATGACAGCCACGTGATCAGTGCATGAGAGCCACGGGATCAGTGCATGATCAGTCACGTGATACATGTGTGATCAGCCACGTGATCAGTGCATGATGAGCCACGTGATCAGTGCAGGATCAATTACGTGATCAGTGCATGATCAGTCACGTGACCAGTACATGGTTGCTACGTGATCGTTGCATGATCAGCCACGTGAGCAGAGCATGATAGCCACGTGGTCAGTGCATGATCAGTCACGTGATCAGTACATGATCAGTCACGTGAACAGTGCATGATCATTTACGTGATCTTTGCATGATCAGTCACGTTACCAGTATATGGTTGCTACGTGATCATTCCATGACGAGCCACGTGAGCAGTGCATGATAGCCACGTGATGTGTGCATGAGTTACGTGAGCAGAGTATGATCAGCCACGTGATCAGTGCATGAGTGCCACGTGATCAGTGCATGATATGTCACGTGACAGGTGTGTGATCAGCCACGTGAACAGTGCATGTTCAGCCACGTGATCAGTGCATGATAGCCACGTGATCAGTGCATGATCAGTTACGTGAGCAGTGTATGATCAGCCACGTGATCAGTGCATGGTCAGACACGTGAACAGTGTATGATCAGCCACGTGATCAGTGCATGATATCCAAGTGATCAGTGCATGATCATCACGTGATCAGTGTATGATCAGCCACGTGAACAGTGCATGCTCAGTCACGTGATCTGGGCCTGCTGAGCTGCGTGATTACTGTCTGCTCATCTGCTTGACAATTGCCAGCTGAGCTGCACGATTCCTGCCTGTCATCTGCTTGACAATTGCCAGCTGTGCTGCGTAATTCCTGCCTGCTCAGCTGCTTGATTATTGCCAGCTGAGCAGCATGATTCCTCACACCTGAGTTCCATGATTATTGCCTGCTGACTGTTTGATTCGTGCCTACTCAGCTCTTTGTTTATTGCCTCCAGAGGCACATGATCAGTGTATGATAGCAAACATGATCAGCGCATGATCAGTCACATGATCAGCGCCATTAAGTCACGTGATCACTACATGATAGTCATGTGATCAGTCCATGCTCAGTCACGGTATCAGTGCATGATCAGCCACGTGATCAGTGCATGATCTGTCACAAGATTAGTGTATGATCATCCACGTGATCAGTGCACGGGCAGTCATGTGATCAGTGCATGATATAGGCGTGAACAGTGCATGATCAGTCTCGTGATCAGTGCATGATAGCCACGTGATCAGTGCATGATCAGTCACCTGATGGGTGTATGATCATTCACGTGACCTGTACATGGTAGCTACATGATCATTGCATGATCAGCCACGTGAGTAGTTCATGATAGCCACGTGATCACTGCATGATCAGTCACGTGATCAGTGCATGATCAGTCATGTGACCAGTACATGGTAGCTGCGTGATCATGGCATGATCAGCCACGTGAGCAGTGCATGATAGCCACGTGATCAGTGCATGATCAGACACGAGATCAGTGCATGATCAGTCACGTGATCAGTGCATGATCAGCCACGTGATCAGTGCATGACCAGGCACGTGATCAGTGTATGTCAGCCAAGTGATCAGTGCATGATAGCCACGTGATCAGTGCATGATCAGTCACGTGATCAGTGCATGATCAGTTATGTGATCAGTGTATGATCAGCCACGTGATCAGTGCATGATCAGCCACATGATCAGTGCATGATCAATTACGTGATCAGTGCATGATCAGTCACGTGACCAGTACATGGTAGCTCGTGATCATTGCCTGATCAGCCACGTGATCAGTGCATGACCACGTGATCAGTGCATGATAGCCACGTGATCAGTGCATGATCAGTCATGTGATACGTGTGTGATCAGCCACGTGATCAGTGCATGATATCCACGTGATCAGTGCATGACAGCCACGTGATCAGTGCATGAGAGCCACGTGATCAGTGCATGATCAGCCACGTGATCAGTGCATGATGAGCCACGTGATCAGTGCAGGATCAATTACGTGATCAGTGCATGATCAGTCACGTGACCAGTACATGGTTGCTACGTGATCGTTGCATGATCAGCCACGTGAGCAGAGCATGATAGCCACGTGGTCAGTGCATGATCAGTCACGTGATCAGTACATGATCAGTCACGTGAACAGTGCATGTTCATTTACGTGATCTTTGCATGATCAGTCACGTTACCAGTATATGGTTGCTACGTGATCATTCCATGACGAGCCACGTGAGCAGTGCATGATGCCACGTGATGTGTGCATGAGTTACGTGAGCAGAGTATGATCAGCCACGTGATCAGTGCATGAGTGCCACGTGATCAGTGCATGATATCACGTGACAGGTATGTGATCAGCCACGTGAACAGTGCATGTTCAGCCACGTGATCAGTGCATGATAGCCACGTGATCAGTGCATGATCAGTTACGTGAGCAGTGTATGATCAGCCACGTGATCAGTGCATGGTCAGACACGTGAACAGTGTATGATCAGCCACGTGATCAGTGCATGATATCCAAGTGATCAGTGCATGATCATCACGTGATCAGTGTATGATCAGCCACGTGAACAGTGCATGCTCAGTCACGTGATCTGGGCCTGCTGAGCTGCGTGATTACTGTCTGCTCATCTGCTTGACAATTGCCAGCTGAGCTGCACGATTCCTGCCTGTCATCTGCTTGACAATTGCCAGCTGTGCTGCGTAATTCCTGCCTGCTCAGCTGCTTGATTATTGCCAGCTGAGCAGCATGATTCCTCACACCTGAGTTCCATGATTATTGCCTGCTGACTGTTTGATTCGTGCCTACTCAGCTCTTTGTTTATTGCCTCCAGAGGCACATGATCAGTGTATGATAGCAAACATGATCAGCGCATGATCAGTCACATGATCAGCGCCATTAAGTCACGTGATCACTACATGATAGTCATGTGATCAGTCCATGCTCAGTCACGGTATCAGTGCATGATCAGCCACGTGATCAGTGCATGATCTGTCACAAGATTAGTGTATGATCATCCACGTGATCAGTGCACGGGCAGTCATGTGATCAGTGCATGATATAGACGTGAACAGTGCATGATCAGTCTCGTGATCAGTGCATGATAGCCACGTGATCAGTGCATGATCAGTCACCTGATGGGTGTATGATCATTCACGTGACCTGTACATGGTAGCTACATGATCATTGCATGATCAGCCACGTGAGTAGTTCATGATAGCCACGTGATCACTGCATGATCAGTCACGTGATCAGTGCATGATCAGTCATGTGACCAGTACATGGTAGCTGCGTGATCATGGCATGATCAGCCACGTGAGCAGTGCATGATAGCGTGATCAGTGCATGATCAGACACGAGATCAGTGCATGATCAGTCACGTGATCAGTGCATGATCAGCTCCGTGATCAGTGCATGACCAGGCCGCGTGATCAGTGTATGTCCAGCCAAGTGATCAGTGCATGATAGCCACGTGATCAGTGCATGATCAGTCACGTGATCAGTGCATGATCAGTTATGTGATCAGTGTATGATCAGCCACGTGATCAGTGCATGATCAGCCACATGATCAGTGCATGATCAATTCGTGATCAGTGCATGATCAGTCACGTGACCAGTACATGGTAGCTCGTGATCATTGCCTGATCAACATGATCAGTGCATGATAGCCACGTGATCAGTGCATGATAGCCACGTGATCAGTGCATGATCAGTCATGTGATACGTGTGTGATCTGCCACGTGATCAGTGCATGATATCCACGTGATCAGTGCATGACAGCCACGTGATCAGTGCATGAGAGCCACGGGATCAGTGCATGATCAGTCACGTGATACATGTGTGATCAGCCACGTGATCAGTGCATGATAAGCCACGTGATCAGTGCAGGATCAATTCGTGATCAGTGCATGATCAGTCACGTGACCAGTACATGGTTGCTACGTGATCGTTGCATGATCAGCCACGTGAGCCGAGCATGATAGCCACGTGGTCAGTGCATGATCAGTCACGTGATCAGTACATGATCAGTCACGTGAACAGTGCATGATCATTCGTGATCTTTGCATGATCAGTCACGTTACCAGTATATGGTTGCTACGTGATCATTCCATGACGAGCCACGTGAGCAGTGCATGATAGCCACGTGATGTGTGCATGAGTTACGTGAGCAGAGTATGATCAGCCACGTGATCAGTGCATGAGTGCCACGTGATCAGTGCATGATATGTCACGTGACAGGTGTGTGATCAGCCACGTGAACAGTGCATGTTCAGCCACGTGATCAGTGCATGATAGCCACGTGATCAGTGCATGATCAGTTACGTGAGCAGTGTATGATCAGCCACGTGATCAGTGCATGGTCAGACACGTGAACAGTGTATGATCAGCCACGTGATCAGTGCATGATATCCAAGTGATCAGTGCATGATCATCACGTGATCAGTGTATGATCAGCCACGTGAACAGTGCATGCTCAGTCACGTGATCTGGGCCTGCTGAGCTGCGTGATTACTGTCTGCTCATCTGCTTGACAATTGCCAGCTGAGCTGCACGATTCCTGCCTGTCATCTGCTTGACAATTGCCAGCTGTGCTGCGTAATTCCTGCCTGCTCAGCTGCTTGATTATTGCCAGCTGAGCAGCATGATTCCTCACACTGAGTTCCATGATTATTGCCTGCTGACTGTTTGATTCGTGCCTACTCAGCTCTTTGTTTATTGCCTCCAGAGGCACATGATCAGTGTATGATAGCAAACATGATCAGCGCATGATCAGTCACATGATCAGCGCCATTAAGTCACGTGATCACTGCATGATAGTCATGTGATCAGTCCATGCTCAGTCACGGTATCAGTGCATGATCAGCCACGTGATCAGTGCATGATCTGTCACAAGATTAGTGTATGATCATCCACGTGATCAGTGCACGGGCAGTCATGTGATCAGTGCATGATATAGACGTGAACAGTGCATGATCAGTCTCGTGATCAGTGCATGATAGCCACGTGATCAGTGCATGATCAGTCACCTGATGGGTGTATGATCATTCACGTGACCTGTACATGTAGCTACATGATCATTGCATGATCAGCCACGTGAGTAGTTCATGATAGCCACGTGATCACTGCATGATCAGTCACGTGATCAGTGCATGATCAGTCATGTGACCAGTACATGGTAGCTGCGTGATCATCGCATGATCAGCCACGTGAGCAGTGCATGATAGCCACGTGATCAGTGCATGATCAGACACGAGATCAGTGCATGATCAGTCACGTGATCAGTGCATGATCAACCACGTGATCAGTGCATGATCAGGCACGTGATCAGTGTATGTCAGCCACGTGATCAGTGCATGATAGCCACGTGATCAGTGCATGATCAGTCACGTGATCAGTGAATGATCAGTTATGTGATCAGTGTATGATCAGCCACGTGATCAGTGCATGATCAGCCACGTGATCAGTGCATGATCAATTGCGTGATCAGTGCATGATCAGTCACGTGACCAGTGCATGGTAGCTACGTGATAATTGCCTGATAAGCCACGTGATCAGTGCAGGATAGCCACGTGATCAGTGCATGATAGCCCCGTGATCAGTGCATGATCAGTCATGTGATACGTGTGAGATCAGCCACGTGATCAGTGCATGATATCCACGTGATCAGTGCATGACAGCCACGTGATCAGTGCATGAGAGCCACGGGATCAGTGCATGATCAGTCACGTGATACATGTGTGATCAGCCGTGATCAGTGCATGATGAGCCACGTGATCAGTGCAGGATCAATTACGTGATCAGTGCATGATCAGTCACGTGACCAGTACATGGTTGCTCGTGATCATTGCATGATCAGCCACGTGAGCAGAGCATGATAGCCACGTGGTCAGTGCATGATCAGTCACGTGATCAGTGCATGATCAGTCACGTGAACAGTGCATGATCATTCACGTGATCTTTGCATGATCAGTCACGTTGACCAGTATATGGTTGCTACGTGATCATTCCATGACGAGCCACGTGAGCAGTGCATGATAGCCACGTGATGTGTGCATGAGTTACGTGAGCAGAGTATGATCAGCCACGTGATCAGTGCATGAGTGCCACGTGATCAGTGCATGATATGTCACGTGACAGGTGTGTGATCAGCCACGTGAACAGTGCATGTTCAGCCACGTGATCAGTGCATGATAGCCACGTGATCAGTGCATGATCAGTTACGTGAGCAGTGTATGATCAGCCACGTGATCAGTGCATGGTCAGACACGTGAACAGTGTATGATCAGCCACGTGATCAGTGCATGATATCCAAGTGATCAGTGCATGATCATCACGTGATCAGTGTATGATCAGCCACGTGAACAGTGCATGCTCAGTCACGTGATCTGGGCCTGCTGAGCTGCGTGATTACTGTCTGCTCATCTGCTTGACAATGCCAGCTGAGCTGCACGATTCCTGCCTGTCATCTGCTTGACAATTGCCAGCTGTGCTGCGTAATTCCTGCCTGCTCAGCTGCTTGATTATTGCCAGCTGAGCAGCATGATTCCTCACACCTGAGTTCCATGATTATTGCCTGCTGACTGTTTGATTCGTGCCTACTCAGCTCTTTGTTTATTGCCTCCAGAGGCACATGATCAGTGTATGATAGCAAACATGATCAGCGCATGATCAGTCACATGATCAGCGCCATTAAGTCACGTGATCACTACATGATAGTCATGTGATCAGTCCATGCTCAGTCACGGTATCAGTGCATGATCAGCCACGTGATCAGTGCATGATCTGTCACAAGATTAGTGTATGATCATCACGTGATCAGTGCACGGGCAGTCATGTGATCGGTGCATGATATAGACGTGAACAGTGCATGATCAGTCTCGTGATCAGTGCATGATAGCCACGTGATCAGTGCATGATCAGTCACCTGATGGGTGTATGATCATTCACGTGACCTGTACATGGTAGCTACATGATCATTGCATGATCAGCCACGTGAGTAGTTCATGATAGCCACGTGATCACTGCATGATCAGTCACGTGATCAGTGCATGATCAGTCATGTGACCAGTACATGGTAGCTGCGTGATCATGGCATGATCAGCCACGTGAGCAGTGCATGATAGCCACGTGATCAGTGCATGATCAGACACGTGAGATCAGTGCATGATCAGTCACGTGATCAGTGCATGATCAGCCACGTGATCAGTGCATGACCAGGCACGTGATCAGTGTATGTCCAGCCAAGTGATCAGTGCATGATAGCCACGTGATCAGTGCATGATCAGTCACGTGATCAGTGCATGATCAGTTATGTGATCAGTGTATGATCAGCCACGTGATCAGTGCATGATCAGCCACATGATCAGTGCATGATCAATTCGTGATCAGTGCATGATCAGTCACGTGACCAGTACATGGTAGCTACGTGATCATTGCCTGATCAGCCACGTGATCAGTGCATGATAGCACGTGATCAGTGCATGATAGCCACGTGATCAGTGCATGATCAGTCATGTGATACGTGTGTGATCAGCCACGCGATCAGTGCATGATATCCACGTGATCAGTGCATGACAGCCACGTGATCAGTGCATGAGAGCCACGGGATCAGTGCATGATCAGTCACGTGATACATGTGTGATCAGCCACGTGATCAGTGCATGATGAGCCACGTGATCAGTGCAGGATCAATTACGTGATCAGTGCATGATCAGTCACGTGACCAGTACATGGTTGCTACGTGATCGGTGCATGATCAGCCACGTGAGCAGAGCATGATAGCCACGTGATCAGTGCATGATCAGTCACGTGATCAGTACATGATCAGTCACGTGAACAGTGCATGATCATTTACGTGATCTTTGCATGATCAGTCACGTTACCAGTATATGGTTGCTACGTGATCATTCCATGCGAGCCACGTGAGCAGTGCATGATAGCCACGTGATGTGTGCATGAGTTACGTGAGCAGAGTATGATCAGCCACGTGATCAGTGCATGAGTGCCACGTGATCAGTGCATGATATGTCACGTGACAGGTGTGTGATCAGCCACGTGAACAGTGCATGTTCAGCCACGTGATCAGTGCATGATAGCCACGTGATCAGTGCATGATCAGTTACGTGAGCAGTGTATGATCAGCCACGTGATCAGTGCATGGTCAGACACGTGAACAGTGTATGATCAGCCACGTGATCAGTGCATGATATCCAAGTGATCAGTGCATGATCATCACGTGATCAGTGTATGATCAGCCACGTGAACAGTGCATGCTCAGTCACGTGATCTGGGCCTGCTGAGCTGCGTGATTACTGTCTGCTCATCTGCTTGACAATTGCCAGCTGAGCTGCACGATTCCTGCCTGTCATCTGCTTGACAATTGCCAGCTGTGCTGCGTAATTCCTGCCTGCTCAGCTGCTTGATTATTGCCAGCTGAGCAGCATGATTCCTCACACCTGAGTTCCATGATTATTGCCTGCTGACTGTTTGATTCGTACCTACTCAGCTCTTTGTTTATTGCCTCCAGAGGCACATGATCAGTGTATGATAGCAAACATGATCAGCGCATGATCAGTCACATGATCAGCGCCATTAAGTCACGTGATCACTACATGATAGTCATGTGATCAGTCCATGCTCAGTCACGGTATCAGTGCATGATCAGCCACGTGATCAGTGCATGATCTGTCACAAGATTAGTGTATGATCATCCACGTGATCAGTGCACGGGCAGTCATGTGATCAGTGCATGATATGAACAGTGCATGAGTCAGTCTCGTGATCAGTGCATGATAGCCACGTGATCAGTGCATGATCAGTCACCTGATGGGTGTATGATCATTCACGTGACCTGTACATGGTAGCTACATGATCATTGCATGATCAGCCACGTGAGTAGTTCATGATAGCCACGTGATCACTGCATGATCAGTCACGTGATCAGTGCATGATCAGTCATGTGACCAGTACATGGTAGCTGCGTGATCATGGCATGATCAGCCACGTGAGCAGTGCATGATAGCCACGTGATCAGTGCATGATCAGACACGAGATCAGTGCATGATCAGTCACGTGATCAGTGCATGATCAGCCACGTGATCAGTGCATGACCAGGCACGTGATCAGTGTATGTCCAGCCAAGTGATCAGTGCATGATAGCCACGTGATCAGTGCATGATCAGTCACGTGATCAGTGCATGATCAGTTATGTGATCAGTGTATGATCAGCCACGTGATCAGTGCATGATCAGCCACATGATCAGTGCATGATCAATTGCGTGATCAGTGCATGATCAGTCACGTGACCAGTACATGGTAGCTACGTGATCATTGCCTGATCAGCCACGTGATCAGTGCATGATAGCCACGTGATCAGTGCATGATAGCCACGTGATCAGTGCATGATCAGTCATGTGATACGTGTGTGATCAGCCACGTGATCAGTGCATGATATCCACGTGATCAGTGCATGACAGCCACGTGATCAGTGCATGAGAGCCACGGGATCAGTGCATGATCAGTCACGTGATCATGTGTGATCAGCCACGTGATCAGTGCATGATGAGCCACGTGATCAGTGCAGGATCAATTCGTGATCAGTGCATGATCAGTCACGTGACCAGTACATGGTTGCTACGTGATCGTTGCATGATCAGCCACGTGAGCAGAGCATGATAGCCACGTGGTCAGTGCATGATCAGTCACGTGATCAGTGCATGATCAGTCACGTGAACAGTGCATGATCATTTACGTGATCTTTGCATGATCAGTCACGTTACCAGTATATGGTTGCTACGTGATCATTCCATGACGAGCCACGTGAGCAGTGCATGATAGCCACGTGATGTGTGCATGAGTTACGTGAGCAGAGTATGATCAGCCACGTGATCAGTGCATGAGTGCCACGTGATCAGTGCATGATATGTCGCGTGACAGGTGTGTGATCAGCCACGTGAACAGTGCATGTTCAGCCACGTGATCAGTGCATGATAGCCACGTGATCAGTGCATGATCAGTTACGTGAGCAGTGCATGATCAGCCACGTGATCAGTGCATGGTCAGACACGTGAACAGTGCATGATCAGCCACGTGATCAGTGCATGATATCCAAGTGATCAGTGCATGATCATCACGTGATCAGTGTATGATCAGCCACGTGAACAGTGCATGCTCAGTCACGTGATCTGGGCCTGCTGAGCTGCGTGATTACTGTCTGCTCATCTGCTTGACAATTGCCAGCTGAGCTGCACGATTCCTGCCTGTCATCTGCTTGACAATTGCCAGCTGTGCTGCGTAATTCCTGCCTGCTCAGCTGCTTGATTATTGCCAGCTGAGCAGCATGATTCCTCACACCTGAGTTCCATGATTATTGCCTGCTGACTGTTTGATTCGTGCCTACTCAGCTCTTTGTTTATTGCCTCCAGAGGCACATGATCAGTGTATGATAGCAAACATGATCAGCGCATGATCAGTCACATGATCAGCGCCATTAAGTCACGTGATCACTACATGATAGTCATGTGATCAGTCCATGCTCAGTCACGGTATCAGTGCATGATCAGCCACGTGATCAGTGCATGATCTGTCACAAGATTAGTGTATGATCATCCACGTGATCAGTGCATGGGCAGTCATGTGATCAGTGCATGATATAGGCGTGAACAGTGCATGATCAGTCTCGTGATCAGTGCATGATAGCGTGATCAGTGCATGATCAGTCACCTGATGGGTGTATGATCATTCACGTGACCTGTACATGGTAGCTGTGATCATTGCATGATCAGCCACGTGAGTAGTGCATGATAGCCACGTGATCACTGCATGATCAGTCACGTGATCAGTGCATGATCAGTCATGTGACCAGTACATGGTAGCTGCGTGATCATGGCATGATCAGCCACGTGAGCAGTGCATGATAGCCACGTGATCAGTGCATGATCAGACACGTGATCAGTGCATGATCAGTCACGTGATCAGTGCATGATCAGCCACGTGATCAGTGCATGATCAGGCACGTGATCAGTGTATCAGCCACGTGATCAGTGCATGATAGCCACGTGATCAGTGCATGAGCCACGTGATCAGTGCATGATCAGTCACGTGATCATGTGTGATCAGCCACGTGATCAGTGCATGATGAGCCACGTGATCAGTGCAGGATCAATTACGTGATCAGTGCATGATCAGTCACGTGACCAGTACATGGTTGCTACGTGATCGTTGCATGATCAGCCACGTGAGCAGTGCATGATAGCCACGTGATCAGTGCATGATCAGTCACGTGATCAGTACATGATCAGTCACGTGAACAGTGCATGATCATTTACGTGATCAGTGCATGATCAGTCACGTTACCAGTATATGGTTGCTCGTGATCATTCCATGACGAGCCACGTGAGCAGTGCATGATAGCCACGTGATGTGTGCATGAGTTACGTGAGCAGAGTATGATCAGCCACGTGATCAGTGCATGAGTGCCACGTGATCAGTGCATGATATGTCACGTGACAGGTGTGTGATCATCCACGTGAACAGTGCATGTTCAGCCACGTGATCAGTGCATGATAGCCACGTGATCAGTGCATGATCAGTTACGTGAGCAGTGTATGATCAGCCACGTGATCAGTGCATGGTCAGACACGTGAACAGTGTATGATCAGCCACGTGATCAGTGCATGATATCCAAGTGATCAGTGCATGATCATCACGTGATCAGTGTATGATCAGCCACGTGAACAGTGCATGCTCAGTCACGTGATCTGGGCCTGCTGAGCTGCGTGATTACTGTCTGCTCATCTGCTTGACAATTGCCAGCTGAGCTGCACGATTCCTGCCTGTCATCTGCTTGACAATTGCCAGCTGTGCTGCGTAATTCCTGCCTGCTCAGCTGCTTGATTATTGCCAGCTGAGCAGCATGATTCCTCACACCTGAGTTCCATGATTATTGCCTGCTGACTGATTTGTGCCTACTCAGCTCTTTGAATGTGTAATCTGTAAACATGATCAGGCATGATCAGACATGATCAGCGCATTAAGTCACGTGATCACTACATGATAGTCATGTGATCAGTCCATGCTCAGTCACGCATGCATGATCACGCTCAGCCATCCCGACTGATAGTGTAGTCATTCACGTGATCAGTGCATGATAGCTACATGATCAGTGCATGATCAGCCACGTGATAGTGCATGATAGCCACGTGATCAGTGCATGATCAGTCACGTGATCAGTGCATGATCAGTCATGTGATCAGTACATGGTAGCTGCGTGATCATGGCATGATCAGCCACGTGATCAGTGCATGATGTATGCGTGATCAGTGCATGATCAGATAGCCACGTGATCAGTGCATGATCAGGCGTGATCAGTGTATGTCAGCCAAGTGATCAGTGCATGATAGCCACGTGATCAGTGCATGATCAGTCACGTGATCAGTGCATGATCAATTATGTGATCAGTGTATGATCAGCCACGTGATCAGTGCATGATCAGCCACATGATCAGTGCATGATCAGTCACGTGATCAGTGCATGATCAGTCACGTGACCAGTACATGGTAGCTACGTGATCATTGCATGATCAGCCACGTGAGCAGTGCATGATAGCCGTGATCAGTGCATGATAGCCACGTGATCAGTGCATGATCAGTCATGTGATACGTGTGTGATCAGCCACGTGATCAGTGCATGATATCCACGTGATCAGTGCATGACAGCCACGTGATCAGTGCATGAGAGCCACGGGATCAGTGCATGATCAGTCACGTGATACATGTGTGATCAGCCACGTGATCAGTGCATGATGAGCCGTGATCAGTGCAGGATCAATTCGTGATCAGTGCATGATCAGTCACGTGACCAGTACATGGTTGCTACGTGATCGTTGCATGATCAGCCACGTGAGCAGAGCATGATAGCCACGTGATCAGTGCATGATCAGTCACGTGATCAGTACATGATCAGTCACGTGAACAGTGCATGATCATTTACGTGATCTTTGCATGATCAGTCACGTTACCAGTATATGGTTGCTACGTGATCATTCCATGACGAGCCACGTGAGCAGTGCATGATAGCCACGTGATGTGTGCATGAGTTACGTGAGCAGAGTATGATCAGCCACGTGATCAGTGCATGAGTGCCACGTGATCAGTGCATGATATGTCACGTGACAGGTGTGTGATCAGCCACGTGAACAGTGCATGTTCAGCCACGTGATCAGTGCATGATAGCCACGTGATCAGTGCATGATCAGTTACGTGAGCAGTGTATGATCAGCCACGTGATCAGTGCATGGTCAGACACGTGAACAGTGTATGATCAGCCACGTGATCAGTGCATGATATCCAAGTGATCAGTGCATGATCATCACGTGATCAGTGTATGATCAGCCACGTGAACAGTGCATGCTCAGTCACGTGATCTGGGCCTGCTGAGCTGCGTGATTACTGTCTGCTCATCTGCTTGACAATTGCCAGCTGAGCTGCACGATTCCTGCCTGTCATCTGCTTGACAATTGCCAGCTGTGCTGCGTAATTCCTGCCTGCTCAGCTGCTTGATTATTGCCAGCTGAGCAGCATGATTCCTCACACTGAGTTCCATGATTATTGCCTGCTGACTGTTTGATTCGTGCCTACTAAGCTCTTTGTTTATTGCCTCCAGAGGCACATGATCAGTGTATGATAGCAAACATGATCAGCGCATGATCAGTCACATGATCAGCGCCATTAAGTCAGGTGATCACTACATGATAGTCATGTGATCAGTCCATGCTCAGTCACGGTATCAGTGCATGATCAGCCACGTGATCAGTGCATGATCTGTCACAAGATTAGTGTATGATCATCCACGTGATCAGTGCATGGGCAGTCATGATCAGTGCATGATCAGCATGAACAGTGATGATGCTTCATGATCAGTGCATGATCAGCCGTGATAGTGCATGATAGCCACGTGATCAGTGCATGATCAGTCACGTGATCAGTGCATGATCAGTCATGTGACCAGTACATGGTAGCTGCGTGATCATGGCATGATCAGCCACGTGAGCAGTGCATGATAGCCACGTGATCAGTGCATGATCAGACACGTGATCAGTGCATGATCAGTCACGTGATCAGTGCATGATCAGCCACGTGATCAGTGCATGATCAGGCACGTGATCAGTGCATGATCAGCCACGTGATCAGTGCATGATAGCCACGTGATCAGTGCATGATCAGCCACGTGATCAGTGCATGATCAGTTATGTGATCAGTGTATGATCAGCCACGTGATCAGTGCATGATCAGCCACATGATCAGTGCATGATCAATTACATGATCAGTGCATGATCAGTCACGTGACCAGTACATGGTAGCTACGTGATCATTGCCTGATCAGCCACGTGATCAGTGCATGATAGCCACGTGATCAGTGCATGATAGCCATGATCAGTGCATGATCAGTCATGTGATACGTGTGTGATCAGCCACGTGATCAGTGCATGATATCCACGTGATCAGTGCATGACAGCCACGTGATCAGTGCATGAGAGCCACGTGATCAGTGCATGATCAGTCACGTGATACATGTGTGATCAGCCACGTGATCAGTGCATGATGAGCCACGTGATCAGTGCAGGATCAATTCGTGATCAGTGCATGATCAGTCACGTGACCAGTACATGGTTGCTACGTGATCGTTGCATGATCAGCCACGTGAGCAGAGCATGATAGCCACGTGGTCAGTGCATGATCAGTCACGTGATCAGTACATGATCAGTCACGTGAACAGTGCATGATCATTCACGTGATCTTTGCATGATCAGTCACGTTACCAGTATATGGTTGCTACGTGATCATTCCATGATCAGCCACGTGAGCAGTGCATGATAGCCACGTGATGTGTGCATGAGTTACGTGAGCAGAGTATGATCAGCCACGTGATCAGTGCATGAGTGCCACGTGATCAGTGCATGATGTCACGTGACAGTGTGTGATCAGCCACGTGAACAGTGCATGTTCAGCCACGTGATCAGTGCATGATAGCCACGTGATCAGTGCATGATCAGTTACGTGAGCAGTGTATGATCAGCCACGTGATCAGTGCATGATCAGACACGTGATCAGTGTATGATCAGCCACGTGATCAGTGCATGAT
>NW_026895059.1:0-21464 GCF_032452875.1 Bos javanicus | reverse complement strand
ATCTGATGTCTGATGCTGATCATGCTGATCATGCACTGATCACGTGACTGATCATGACTGCGATCACGCTATGTACTGATCACGTGACTGATCATGCACTGTGCGGCGACAATCATGCAGTGATCACGTGGCTATCTGTCACGTTCTCACGTGGCTGATCATGCAGATCATGTAGCTACCATGTACAGGTCACGTGGCTGATCATACACCCATCAGGTGACTGATCATGCACTGATCACGTGGCTATCATGCACTGATCACGGACTGATCATGCACTGTTCACGTCTATATCATGCACTGATCACGTGGCTGATATGCAATCACGTGGATGATCATACTCTAATCTTGTGACAGATCATGCACTGATCACGTGGCTGATCATGCACTGATACCTGACTGAGCATGGACTGATCACGTGACTATCATGTAGTGATCAAGTGACTTAATGGCGCTGATCATGTGACTGATCATGCGCTGATCATGTTTGCTATCATGCACTGATCATGTGCCTCTGGAGGCAATAAACAAAGAGCTGAGTAGGCACGATCAAACAGTCAGCAGGCAATAATCATGGAACTCAGGTGTGAGAATCATGCTGCTCAGCTGGCAATAATCAAGCAGCTGAGCAGGCAGAATTCGCAGCACAGCTGGCAATTGTCAAGCAGATGATCAGGCAGGAATCACGCCAGCTCCTGAGCCCAGATCACGTGACTGAGCATGCACTGTTCACGTGGCTGATCATACACTGATCACGTGTGATCATGCACTGATCACTGGATATCATGCACTGATCACGTGGCTGATCATACACTGTTCACGTGTCTGACCACTGATCACGTGGCTGATCACTGATCACATGACTGATCATGCACTGATCGCGTGGCTATCATGCACTGATCCGTGGCTGAACATGCACTGTTCACGTGGCTGATCACACACCTGTCACGTGACATATCATGCACTGATCATGGCGCTCATGCACTGATCACGTGGCTGATCATACTCTGCTCTCGTAACTCATGCACACATCACGTGGCTATCATGCACCTCACGTGGCTGATCATGGAATGATCACGTAGCAACCATATACTGGTCACGTGACTGATCATGCAGATCACGTAAATGATCATGCACTGTTCACGTGACTGATCATGTACTGATCACGTGACTGATCATGCACTGATCACGTGGCTATCATGCTCTGCTCACGTGGCTGATCATGCACTGATCACGTAGCAACCATGCACTGGTCACGTGACTGATCATGCACTGATCACGTAGCTGATCCTGCACTGATCACGTGGCTCATCATGCACTGATCACGTGGCTGATCACATGTATCACGTGACTGATCATGCAGATCACATGGCTATCATGCACTGATCACGTGGCTGTCATGCACTGATCACGTGGCTATCATGCACTGATCATGTGGCTGATCATGCATGATCCGTGACTGATCATGCTGATCACGTGGCTATCATGCACTGATCACGTGGCTGCATGCTGATCATGGCTTCATGCAATGATCACGTAGCTACCATGTACTGGTCCGCATGACTGATCATGCACTGATCAATGATGATGTACATGATCATGTGCTGATCATGCACTGATCGCGTGGCTGATCATGCACTGATCCGCACGCTGATCATGCACTGATCACGTGACTGATCATGCACTGATCACGTGGCTATCATGCACTGATCACGTGCTGACAGGCTGATCACGTGCCTGATCATGCACTGATCGTGGCTGATCATGCACTGATCACGTGACTGGTCATGCACTGATCACGTGCCTGATCATGCACTGATCACGTAGCTACCATGCACTGATCACGTGGCTGATCATGCGATCAGCTACCATGCTGGTCACGTGACTGATCATGCACTGATCACGTGACTGATCATGCACTGATCACGTGGCTATCAGGGACTGCTCACGTGGCTGATCATGCAATGATATGGCTACGTACAGGTCCGTGATCATCATTACCCATCAGGTGACTGATCATGCACTGATCACGTGGCTATCATGCACTGATCACGTGACTGATCATGCACTGTTCACGTCTATATCATGCACTGATCACGTGACTGCCCGTGCACTGATCACGTGGATGATCATACACTAATCGTGTGACAGATCATGCACTGATCACGTGGCTGATCATGCACTGATACCGTGACTGAGCATGGACTGATCACACGACTATCATGTAGTGATCACGTGACTTAATGGCGCTGATCAGGTGACTGATCATGCGGTGATCATGTTTGCTATCATACACTGATCATGTGCCTCTGGAGGCAATAAACAAAGAGCTGAGTAGGCAGATCAAACAGTCAGCAGGCAATAATCATGGAACTCAGGTGAGAATCATGCTGCTCAGCTGGCAATAATCAAGCAGCTGAGCAGGCAGGATTACGCAGCACAGCTGGCAATTATCAAGCAGATGACAGGCAGGAATCGTACAGCTCAGCTGGCAATTGTCAAGCAGATGAGCGAACAGTAATCACGCAGCTCAGCAGGCCAGATCACGTGACTGAGCACGCACTGTTCACGTGGCATCATGCACTGATCACGTGATTGATCATGCACTGATCACGGATATCATGCACTGATCACGTGGCTGATCATACACTGTTCACGTGTTGAATGCACTTATCACGTGGCTGATCATACACTGCTCACGTTGATCATGCACTGATCACGCTATCATGCACTGATCACGTGGCTGATCATGCACTGTTCACGTGGCTGATCATACACCTGTCCCGTGACATATCATGCACTGATCACGTGGCACTCGCACTGATCACGTGGCTGATCATGCACTGATCACGTAACTCATGCACACATCACGTTGCTATCATGCACTGCTCACGTAGCTCGTCATGGAATGATCACGTGCTACCATATACTGTACGTGACTGATCATGCAAAGATCACGTAAATGATCATGCACTGTTCACGTGACTGATCATGCACTGATCACGTGACTGATCATGCACTGACCACGTGGCTATCATGCACTGCTCACGTGGCTGATCATGCACGATCACGTAGCAACCATGCTACTGGTCACGTGACTGATCATGCACTGATCACGTAATTGATCCTGCACTGATCACGTGCTCATCATGCACTGATCACGTGGCTGATCACACTGTATCATGACTGATCATGCACTGATCACGTGGCTGTCATGCACTGATCACGTGGCTGTCATGCACTGATCACGTGGATATCATGCACTGATCACGTGGCTGATCACGTATCACATGACTGATCATGCACTGATCGTGGCTATCATGCACTGATCACGTGGCTATCATGCACTGATCACGTGGCTGATCAGGCAATGATCACGTGCTACATGTACTGATCACGTGACTGATCATGCACTGATCACGTTGATCATGCACTGATCACGTGGCTGATCATGCACTGATCACGTGGCTGATCTGATCATGCTGGTCATGACTGATCATGCACTGATCATGACTGATCATGCACTGATCACGTAACTATCATGCACTGATCACGTGGCTGGACATGCACTGATCACGTGCTGATCATGCACTGATCACGTGGCTGATCATGCACTGATCACGTGGCTGATCATGCACTGATCACGTGGCTGATCATGCACTGATCACGTGGCTATCATGCACTGCACGTGGCTGATCATGCAATGATCACGCAGCTACATGCACTGATCATGACTGATCATGCACTGATCACGTGACTGATCATGCACTGATCACGTGGCTATCATGACCTGACGTGGCTGATCATGCAATGATCATGTAGCTACCATGTACTGATCACGTGAATGATCATACACATCAGGTGACTGATCATGCACTGATCACGTGGCTATCATGCACTGATCACGAGACTGATCATGCACTGATCACGTCATATCATGCACTGATCACATGACTGCCGGTGCACTGATCACGTGGATGATCATACACCAATCTTGACAGATCATGCACTGATCACGTGGCTGATCATGCACTGATACCGTGACTGAGCATGGACTGATCACATGACTGTCATGTACTGATCACGTGGCTTAATGGCGCTGATCATGTGGCTGATCATGCGCTGATCATGTTTGCTATCATACACTGATCATGTGCCTCTGGGCAATGAACAAAGAGCTGAGTAGGCACGAATCAAACGGTCAGCAGCAATAATCATGGAACTCAGGTGTGAGGAATCATGCTGCTCAGCTGGCAATAATCAAGCAGCTGAACAGGCAGATTACCAGCGCTGGCAATTGTCAAGCAGATGACAGGCAGGAATCGTGCAGCTCAGCTGGCAATTGTCAAGCAGATGAGCAGACAGTAATCACGCAGCTCAGCAGGCCCAGATCACGTGACTGAGCATGCACTGTTCACGTGGCTGATCGTACACTGATCACGTGATGATCATGCACTGATCACTGGATATCATGCACTGATCACGTGGCTGATCACACACTGTTCATGTGTCTGACCACTGATCACGTGACTGATCATACACTGCTCACGTAACTGATCATGCACTGATCACGTAGCTATCATGCACTGATCACGTGGCTGAACATGCACTGTTCACGTGGCTGATCACACTGTCACGTGACTTATCATGCACTGATCACGTGGCACTCATGCACTGATCACGTGGCTGATCATGCTCTGCTCATGGCATCATGCACACATCACGTGGCTATCATGCACTGCTCACGTGGCTCGTCATGGAATGATCAGTAGCAACCATATACTGTACGTGACTGATCATGCAAAGATCACGTAAATGATCATGCACTATTCACGTGACTGATCATGTGATCACACTGATCATGCACTGCCGTGCCTATCATGCTCCTCACGTGGCTGATCATGCACCGATCACGTGGCAACCATGTACTGGTCACGTGACTGATCATGCACTGATCACGTAATTGATCATGCACTTATCCCGTGGCTCATCATGCACTGATCACGTGGCTGATCACACATGTATCACGTGACTGATCATGCACTGATCCTGGCTCTCATGCACTGATCACGTGGCTGTCATGCACTGATCACGTGGATATCATGCACTGATCACGTGGCTGATCACACACGTATCACGACTGATCATGCACTGATCACGTGGCTATCATGCACTGATCACGTGACTATCATGCACTGATCACGTGGCTGATCAGGCAATGATCACGTGCTACATGCTACTGGTCACGTGATGATTGCACTGATCACGTACTTGATCATGCACTGATCATGTGGCTGATCATGCACTGATCACGTGGCTGATCATGCACTGATCACTGATCATGCACTGATCACGTGACTGATCATGCACTGATCACGCTTATCATGCACTGATCACTGGCTGACGCCACTGATCACGTGCCTGGTCATGCACTGATCACGTGGCTGATCATGCACTGATCACGTGACTGATCATGCACTGATCGTGTCTGATCATGCACTGATCACGTGGCTATCATCCACTGCTCACGTGACTGATCATGCCATGATCACGCTACCATCATGCTGGTCACGTGGCTGATCATGCACTGATCACGTGACTGATCATGCAGTGATCACGTGGCTATCATGAACTGCTCACGTGGCTGATCATGCAATGATCATGTAGCTGCCATGTACAGGTCACGTGAATGATCATACACCATCAGGTGACTGATCATGCACTGATCACGTGGCTATCATGCACTGATCACGGACTGATCATGCACTGATGTCCTATCATGCACTGATCACATGACTGACGTGCACTGATCACGTGGATGATCATACAATCTTGTGACAGATCATGCACTGATCACGTGGCTGATCATGCACTGATACCGTGACTGAGCATGGACTGATCACGTAGCTATCATGTAGTGATCACGTGACTTAATGGCGCTGATCATGTGACTGATCATGCGCTGATCATGTTTGCTATCATACACTGATCATGTGCCTCTGGAGGCAATAAACAAAGAGCTGAGTAGGTACGAATCAAACAGTCAGCAGGCAATAATCATGGAACTCAGGTGAGAATCATGCTGCTCAGCTGGCAATAATCAAGCAGCTGAGCAGGCAGGAATTCGCAGCACAGCTGGCAATTGTCAAACAGATGACAGGCAGGAATCGTGCAGCTCAGCTGGCAATTGTCAAGCAGATGAGCAGACAGTAATCACGCAGCTCAGCAGGCCCAGATCACGCTGAGCATGCACTGTTCACGTGGCTGATCATACACTGATCACGTGATGATCATGCACTGATGTGGCTATCATGCGCTGATCACGAGGCTGATCATGCACTGATCACGTGTCTGATCATGCACTGATCACGTGGCTGATCATACACTGCTCACGTGACTGATCATGCACAGATCACGTGGCTATCATGCACTGATCACGTGGCACTCATGCACTGATCATGGTTCAGTCACACACTGATCGCAACTCATGCACACATCACGTGGCTATCATGCACTGATCACGTGGCTCGTCATGGAATGATCACAGCTGCCATATACTGGTCACGTGACTGATCATGCACAGATCACGTAAATGATCATGCACTGTTCACGTGACTGATCATGTACTGATCACGTGACTGATCATGCACTGACCACGTGGCTATCATGCTCTGATCACGTGGCTGATCATGCAACGATCACGTAGCAACCATGTACTGGTCACGTGACTGATCATGCACTGATCGCGTAATTGATCCTGCACTGATCACGTGGCTCATCATGCACTGATCGCGTGGCTGATCACACATGTATCACGTGACTGATCATGCACTGATCACGTGGCTCATGCACTGATCACGTGGCTATCATGCGCTGATCACGTGGATATCATGCACTGATCACGTGGCTGATCGCGCGTATCATGACTGATCATGCACTGATCACGTGGCTATCATGCACTGATCGCGTGGCTATCATGCACTGATCACGTGGCTGATCATGCATGATCATGCTACCCATGTACTGTCACGTGACTGATCATGCACTGATCACGTAATTGATCATGCACTGATCACGTGGCTGATCATGCACTGATCACGTGGCTGATCATGCACTGATCACGTACTGATCATGCACTGATCACGTGACTGATCATGCACTGATCACGTGGCTATCATGCACTGATCACGTGGCTGATCATGCACTGATCACGTGCTGATCATGCACTGATCACGTGGCTGATCATGCACTGATCACGTGACTGATCATGCACTGATCGTGTCTGATCATGCACTGATCACGTGGCTATCATGCACTGCTCACGTGGCTGATCATGCCGTGATCGCGCTACCATGTACTGGTCACATGGCTGATCATGCACTGATCGCGTGACTGATCATGCAGTGATCACGTGGCTATCATGAACTACTCACGTGGCTGATCATGCAGTGATCATGTAGCTACCATGTGCAGGTCACGTGGATGATCATACACCCATCAGGTGACTGATCATGCACTGATCACGTGGCTATCATGCACTGATCAGGGACTGATCATGCACTATTCACGTCTATATCATGCACTGTGCATGCTGCCCGTGCACTGATCACGTGGATGATCATACACTAATCTTGTGACGATCATGCACTGATCACGTGGCTGATCATGCACTGATACCGTGACTGAGCATGGACTGATCACATGACTATCATGTAGTGATCACGTGACTTAATGGCGCTGATCATGTGACTGATCATGCGCCGATCATATTTGCTATCATGCACTGATCATGCCTGGAGGCAATAAACAAAGAGCTGAGTGGCACGAATCAAACAGTCAACAGACAATAATCATGGAACTCAGGTGTGAGGAATCATGCTGCTCAGCTGGCAATAATCAAGCAGCTGAGCAGGCAGGAATTGCAGCACAGCTGGCAATTGTCAAGCAGATGACAGGAAGGAATCGTGCAGCTCAGCTGATTGTCAAGCAGATGAGCAGACAGTAATCGCAGCTCAGCAGGCCAGATCACGTGACTGAGCATGCACTGATCACGTGGCTGATCATACACTGATCACGTGACTGATCATGCACTGATCACGTGGATATCATGCACTGATCACGTGGCTGATCATGCACTGTTCACGTGTCTGACCACTGATCACGTGGCTGATCATGCACTGCTCACGTAACTGATCATGCACTGATCACGTGGCTATCATGCACTGATCACGTGGCTGATCATGCACTGATCACGTGGCTGATCACACTGTCACGTGGCTATCATGCACTGATCACGTGGCACTCATGCACTGATCGCGTGGCTGATCATACTCTGCTCATGCTCATGCACATCACGCCATCTCATGATCTCACATGGCTCGTCATGGAATGATCCATGTAACCATATACACTGTACGTGACTGATCATGCAAGATCGCGAAATGATGATGCTGTTCACGTGACTGATCATGCACTGATCACGTGACTGATCATGCACTGATCACGTGGCTATCATGCTCTGCTCACGTGGCTGATCATGCAACGATCCATGTAACCATGTACTGATCAGTGACTGGTCAGCATGCACTGATCACGTAATGATCCTGCACTGATCACGTGGCCATCATGCACTGATCACGTGGCTGATCACACTGTATCACGTGACTGATCATGCACTGATCACGTGGCTCATGCACTGATCACGTGGCTGTCATGCACTGATCATGGAATCATGCACTGATCACGTGGCTGATCACACTGTATCACGCACTGATCATGCACTGATCACGTGGCTATCATGCACTGATCACGTGGCAATCATGCACTGATCACGTGACATCAAACAATGATCACGCTGCCATGTACTGGTCACGTAACTGATCATGCACTGAGCACGTATATTGATCATGCACTGTCACCTGGCTGATCATGCACTGATCACGTGGCTGATCATGCACTGATCACACTGATCATGCACTGATCACGTGACTGATGCACTGATCACGTGGCTATCATGCACTGATCACGTGGCTGCATGCACACTGATCACATGCTGGTCATGCACTGTATCACGTGGCTGATCATGCACTGATCACGTGACTGATCATGCACTGATCACGTGACTGATCATGCACTGATCACGTGGCTATCATGCACTGCTCACGTGGCTGATCATGCATGATCACGCAGCTACCATGTACTGGTCATGACTGATCATGCACTGATCACGTGACTGATCATGCAGTGATCACGTGGCTATCATGAACTGCTCACGTGGCTCATGCGATCATGCTACATGTAGGTCGTGAATGATCGCACCATCAGGTGACTGATCATGCACTGATCCCGTGGCTATCATGCACTGATCACGGACTGATCATGCACTGTTCACGTCTATATGCACTGATCACGTGACACCCGTCACTGATCGTGGATGATCATACACTAATCTTGTGACAGATCATGCACTGATCACGTGGCTGATGCACTGCCTGTACGTGACTGAGCATGGACTGATCACATGACTATCATGTAGTGATCACGTGACAATGGCGCTGATCATGTGACTGATCATGCTGATCATGTTTGCTTTACTGATCATGTGCCTCTGGAGGCAATAAACAAAGAGCTAGTAGGCACGAATCAAACAGTCAGCAGGCAATAATCATGGAACTCAGCTGTGAGGAATCATGCTGCTCAGCTGGCAATAATCAAGCAGCTGAGCAGGCAGGAATTACTGGCGCTGATTGTCAAGCAGATGACAGGCAGAATCGTGCAGCTCAGCTGGCAATTGTCAAGCAGATGAGCAGACAGTAATCACGCAGCTCAGCAGGCCCTGATCACGTGACTGAGCATGCACTGTTCACGTGGCTGATCATACACTGATCACGTGATGATCATGCACTGATCACTTGGATATCATGCACTGATCCGTGGCTGATCATACACTGTTCGCGTCTGACCATGCACTGATCACGTGGCTGATCATCACTGCTCACGTAACTGATCATGCTGATCATGGCTATCATGCACTGATCACGTGGCTGATCATGCACTGTTCACGTGGCTGATCACACCATGCGCTCATCACTGATCACATGCACTCATGCACATCCATGGCTGTCATGCACTGTTCCATCAACTCATCATGCACATCACGTGGCTGATCATGCACTGATCACGTGGCTGTCATGCACTGATGATGCGTGGCTGCCGCCATTGGCGGCAGATCGCACTGATCAGCAGACATCATGCACTGCTGGCTGATCATGCTCGCACAGATCCGGCTGATCATGCGCTGACACGTGGCTGATCATGCACTGACACGTCGGCGTCAGCCATACGTGCGTAGCACACGCCTCCACCAGATCACGTGGCTGATCATGCACTGATCACGTGACTGATCATGCACTGATCATGACATGATCATGCACTGATCACGTGGCTGATGCACTGCTCACGTGGCTGATCATGCAGAAATCACGTGGCTCTACCGATCACTGATCACGTGGCTACATGCACTGATCACGTGGCTATCATGCACTGATCACGTGGCTGATCACTGCTGATCAGCAACTGATCATGCACTGATCACGTGACATCATGCACTGATCACGTGGCTGATCATGCACTGATCCCGTGGCTGATCATGCACTGATCACGTGACTGATGTACACTGATCATGCACTGATCATGGCTATCATGCACTGATCACGTGGCTGGACATACACTGATCGCGTGGCTGGTCATGCACTGATCACGTGGCTGATCATGCACTGATCACGTGACTGATCATGCACTGATCACGTGTCTGATCATGCACTGATCACGTGGCTATCATGCACTGATCACGTGGCTCATCATGCATGATCACGCTGGCTACCATGTACTGGTCATGACTGACGCTGATCATGTGACTGATCATGCAGTGATCACGTGGCTATCATGCACTGCTCACGTGGCTGATCATGCAATGATCATGTAGCTACCATGTACAGGTCACGTGAATGATCATGCACTCAGGTGACTGATCATGCACTGATCACGTGGCTATCATGCACTGATCACGAGACTGATCATGCACTGTTCACGTCTATATCATGCACTGATCACGTGACTGCCATGCACTGATCACGTGGATGATCATGCACTAATCTTGTGACAGATCATGCACTGATCACGTGGCTGATCATGCACTGATACCGTGACTGAGCATGGACTGATCACATGACTATCATGCAGTGATCACGTGACTTAATGGCACTGATCCTGTGACTGATCGTGCGCTGATCATGTTTGCTATCATACACTGATCATGTGCCTCTGGAGCCAATAAACAAAGAGCTGAGTAGGCACGAATCAAACAGTCAGCAGGCAATAATCATGGAACTCAGGTGTGAGGAATCATGCTGCTCAGCTGGCAATAATCAAGCAGCTGAGCAGGCAGAAATTCGCAGCACAGCTGGCAATTGTCAAGCAGATGACAGGCAGGAATCGTGCAGCTCAGCTGGCAATTGTCAAGCAGATGAGCAGACAGTAATCACGCAGCTCAGCAGGCCCATATCACGTGACTGAGCATGCACTGTTCACGTGGCTGATCATACACTGATCGCGTGATTGATCATGCACTGATCACTGGCTATCATGCACTGATCACGTGGCTGATCATACACTGTTCACGTGTCTGACCATGCACTGATCACGTGGCTGATCGCACACTGCTCACGTAACTGATCATGCACTGATCACGTGGCTATCATGCACTGATCACGTGGCTGAACATGCACTGTTCACGTGGCTGATCATGCACTGATCGCGTGGCTCTCATGCATGATCATGTGACTGATCATGCTGATCACGTAATTGATCATGCACTGATCGCGTGGCTGATCATGCACTGATCACGTGGCTGATCATGCACTGATCACGTAACTGATCATGCACTGATCACGTGACTGATCATGCACTGATCACGTGGCTGATCATGCACTGATCACGTGACTGGTCATGCACTGATCACGTGACTGATCATGCACTGATCACGTGGCTGATCATGCACTGATCACGTGACTGATCATGCACTGATCTCGTGTCTGATCATGCACTGATCACGTGGCTATCATGCACTGCTCACGTGGCTGATCATGCACATGACGCAGCTACCATGTACTGGTCCATGACTGATCATGCACTGATCACGTGACTGATCATGCAGTGATCACGTGGCTATCATGAACTACTCCCGTGGCTGATCATGCAATGATCATGTAGCTACCATGTACAGGTCACGTGAGATGATCACCCATCAGGTGACTGATCATGCACTGATCACGTGGCTATCATGCACTGATCACGAGACTGATCATGCACTGTTCACGTCATATCATGCACTGATCACATGACTGCCATGCACTGATCACGTGGATGATCATACACTAATCTTGTGACAGATCATGCACTGATCACGTGGCTGATCATGCACTGATACCGTGACTGAGCATGGACTGATCACATGACTATCATGTAGTGATCACGTGACTTAATGGCGCTGATCATGTGACTGATCATGCGCTGATCATGTTTGCTATCATACACTGATCATGTGCCTCTGGAGGCAATAAACAAAGAGCTGAGCAGGCACGAATCAAACAGTCAGCAGGCAATAATCATGGAACTCAGGTGTGAGGAATCATGCTGCTCAGCTGGCAATAATCAAGCAGCTGAGCAGGCAGGAATTACGCAGCACAGCTGGCAATTATCAAACAGATGACAGGCAGGAATCGTGCAGCTCAGCTGGCGATTGTCAAGCAGATGAGCAGACAGTAATCACGCAGCTCAGCAGGCCCAGATCACGTGACTGAGCATGCACTGTTCACGTGGCTGATCATACACTGATCACGTGATGATCATGCACTGATCGCGGGATATCATGCACTGATCACGTGGCTGATCATACACTGATCACGTAACTGATCATGCACTGATCACATGGCTATCATGCACTGATCACGTGTCTGAACATGCACTGTTCACGTGGCTGATCACACACCTGTCACGTGACATATCATGCACTGATCACGTGGCACTCATGCACTGATCACGTGGCTGATCATACTCTGCTCACGTAACTCATCATACATCATGCTATCATGCTCCTCTCACGTGGCTCGTCATGCAATGATCACGCATGGCAACCATATGTGCACGGTGATCAGCGAAGATCACGTAAATGATCATGCACTGTTCACGTGACTGATGTACTGATCACGTGACTGATCATGCACTGATCACGTGGCTATCATGCGCTGGTCGCGTGGCTGATCATGCAACGATCACAGTGACCATGCACTGATCACGTGACTGATCATCGCTGATCCGATCCTGCACTGATCACGTGGCTCATCATGCAGATCGCGTGGCTGATCACACTATCACGTGACTGATCATGCACTGATCGTGGCTATCATGCACTGATCACGTGGTATGCTGATCTGATCACGTGGATATCATGCACTGATCACGCGGCTGATCATACGTATCACGTGACTGATCATGCACTGATCACGTGGCTGCTCATCATGCACTGATCACGTGGCTATCATGCACTGATCACGTGGCTGATCAGGCAATGATCACGTAGCTACCATGATACTGATCACGTGGCCGATGCACTGATCACGTAATTGATCATGCACTGATCACGTGGCTGATCATGCACTGATCACGTGGCTGATCGCACTGATCACATGACTGATCATGCACTGATCACGTGGCTGATCATGCACTGATCCCGTGGCTATCATGCACTGATCACGTGGCTGAACATGCTGATCACGTGGCTGATCATACTGATCACGTGGCTGATCATGCACTGATCACGTGACTGATCATGCACTGATCACGTCTGATCATGCACTGATCATGGCTATCATGCACTGCTCACGTGGCTGATCATGCCGATCCGCAGCTACCATGTACTGGTCACCACAATGACTGATCATGCACTGATCGTGACTGATCATGCAGTGATCACGTGGCTATCATGAACTACTCACGTGGCTGATCATGCAATGATCATGTAGCTACCATGTACAGGTCCGTGAATGATCATACACCCATCAGGTGACTGATCATGCACTGATCACGTGGCTATCATGCACTGATCACGAGACTGATCATGCACTGTTCACGTCTATATCATGCACTGATCACGCACTGCCCATGCACTGATCACGTGGATGATCATACATAATCTTGTGACAGATCGCACTGATCACGTGGCTGATCATGCACTGATACATGACTGAGCATGGACTGATCACATGACTATCATGTAGTGATCACGTGACTTAATGGCGCTGATCATGTGATGATCACGCTGATCATGTTTGCTATCATACACTGATCATGTGCCTCTGGAGGCAATAAACAAAGAGCTGAGTAGGCACGAATCAAACAGTCAGCAGGCAATAATCATGGAACTCAGGTGTGAGGATCATGCTGCTCAGCTGGCAATAATCAAGCAGCTGAGCAGGCAGGAATGCAGCACAGCTGGCAATTGTCAAGCAGATGACAGGCAGAAATCGTGCAGCTCAGCTGGCAGTCAAGCAGATGGCAGACAGTAATCACAGCTCAGCAGGCCCAGATCACGTGACTGAGCATGCACTGTTACGTGGCTGATCATGCACTGATCACGTGATGATCATGCACTGATCACTTGGATATCATGCACTGATCACGTGGCTGATCATACACTGTTCACGTGTCTGACCATGCACTGATCACGTGGCTGATCATGCACTGCTCACGTGGCTGATCATGCACTGATCACGTGGCTATCATGCACTGATCACGTGGCTGAACATGCGTGACGTGGCTGATCACGCACACCTGTCACGCGTATCATGCACTGATCACGTGGCGCTCATGCACTGATCACGTGGCTGATCATACTCTGCTCAACTCATGCACATCACGTGGCTATCATGCACTGCTCACGTGGCTCATCATGCGACTGATCCGTCTGCAATGCACGTACTGATCATGCAAAGATCACGTAATCATGCACTGATCACGTGGCTGATCATGCACTGATCACGTGGCTGATCATGCACTGATCCGTGGCTATCATGCTCTGCTCACGTGGCTGATCATGCATGGCGATCACGTAGCAACCATGTACTGGTCACGTGACTGATCATGCACTGATCACGTAATTGATCCTGCACTGATCACGTGGCTCATCATGCACTGATCACGTGGCTGATCACACATGTATCACGTGACTGATCATGCACTGATCAGTGGCTCATGCACTGATCACGTGGCTATCATGCACTGATCACGTGGATATCATGCACTGATCATGTGGCTGATCACACCGTATCACATGACTGATCATGCACTGATCACGTGGCTATCATGCACTGATCACGTGGCTGATCATGCACTGATCACTGACATCAGGCGCGATCCGTGGCTGCCGTCATACTGGTCACGTAACTGATCATGCACTGATCACGCACTGATCATGCACTGATCACGTGGCTGATCATGCACTGATCACGTGGCTGATCATACACTGATCACGCTGATGCACTGATCACGTGGCTGATCATGCACTGATCACGTGGCTATCATGCACTGATCACATGGCTGGACATGCACTGATCGTGCCTGGTCATGCACTGATCACGTGGCTGATCATGCACTGATCACGTGACTGATCATGCACTGATCAGTGTGCTGATCATGCACTGATCACGTGGCTATCATGCACTGATCACGTGGCTGATCATGCATGATCACGCAGCTACCATGCACTGGTCATGACTGATCATGCACTGATCACGTGACTGATCATGCAGTGATCACGTGGCTATCATGAACTACTCACGTGGCTGATCATGCAATGATCATGTAGCTACCATGTACAGGTCACGTGAATGATCATGCACCCATCAGGTGACTGATCATGCGCTGATCACGTGGCTATCATGCATCACGGACTGATCATGCACTGATCACGTCTATATCATGCACTGATCACATGACACCCGTGCACTGATCACGTGGATGATCATACCCTAATCTTGTGACAGATCATGCACTGATCACGTGGCTGATCATGCACTGATCATGACTGAGCATGGACTGATCACATGACTATCATGTAGTGATCACGTGACTTAATGGCGCTGATCATGTGACTGATCATCGCTGATCATGTTTGCTATCATGCACTGATCATGTGCCTCTGGAGGCAATAAACAAAGAGCTGAGTAGGCACGAATCAAACAGTCAGCAGGCAATAATCATGGAACTCAGCTGTGAGGAATCATGCTGCTCAGCTGGCAATAATCAAGCAGCTGAGCAGGCAGGAACGCGCTGGCAGCTGGTTGTCAAGCAGATGACAGGCAGGAATCGTGCAGCTCAGCTGGCAATTGTCAAGCAGATGAGCAGACAGTAATCACGCAGCTCAGCAGGCCCGATCACGTGACTGAGCATGCACTGTTCACGTGGCTGATCATGCACTGATCACGTGATGATCATGCACTGATCATGGATATCATGCACTGATCACGTGGCTGATCATACACTGCGTGTCATGCACTGATCACGTGGCTGATCATACACTGCTCACGTAACTGATCATGCAATCCGTGGCTATCATGCACTGATCACGTGGCTGCATGCACTGTTCACGTGGCTGATCACACCTGTCACGTGACATATCATACTGATCATCGTGGCACTCATGCACTGATCACGTGGCTGATCATACTCTGCTCACGTACTCATGCACATCACGTGGCTATCATGCTGCTCATGGCCGTCATGGAATGATCACGTAAACCATATACTGGTCAGTGACTGATCATGCAAGATCACGTAAATGATCATGCACTTCACGTGATGATCATATGCTGATCACGTGACTGCATCAATCACGTGGCTGATCATACTCTGATCACGTGGCTGATCATGCTGGCGATCACATATCAACCATGCACTGATCACGTGGCTGATCATGCACTGATCACGTGGTGGTCATGCACTGATCACGTGGCTCATCATGATCTGTGGCTGATCACACATGTATCACGTGACTGATCATGCACTGATCCCGTGGCTCTCATGCACTGATCATGGCTGATCATGCACTGATCATGGATATCATGCACTGATCACGTGGCTGATCACATGATCACCAACTGATCATGTACTGATCATGTGACTGATCATGCACTGATCGCGTGGCTGATCATGCACTGATCACGTAGCAGTCATGCACTGATCACGACTGATCATGCACTGATCACGTGGCTATCATGCACTGCCGTATGGCTGGACGCACGCACTGATCACCGATCACGCGGTCATACTGATCACACTGATCGCGTGACTGATCATGCACTGATCTGCGTGTCATCGTGCACTGATCATGCTTCATGCACTGCTCGCGTCTGATCATGCCATGATCACGCAGCTACCATGTACTGGTCACGACTGATCATGCACTGATCACGTAACTGATCATGCAGTGATCACGTGGCTATCATGCACTACTCACGTGATCTGATGCAAGATCATGTAGCTACCATGTACAGGTCACGTGAATGATCATACACCCATCAGGTGACTGGTCATGCACTGATCACGTGGCTATCATGCACTGATCACGGGACTGATCATGCACTGATTCACGTCTATATCATGCACTGATCACATGACTGCCCGTGCACTGATCACGTGGATGATCATACACTAATCTTGTGGATCATGCACTGATCACGTGGCTGATCATGCACTGATACCGTGACTGAGCATGGACTGATCACATGACTATCATGTAGTGATCACGTGACTTAATGGCGCTGATCATGTGACTGATCATGTGATCATGTTGCTATCATACACTGATCATGTGCCTCTGGAGCAATAAACAAAGAGCTGAGTAGGCACGAATCAAACAGTCAGCAGGCAATAATCATGGAACTCAGGTGAGGAATCATGCTGCTCAGCTGGCAATAATCAAGCAGCTGAGCAGGCAGGAATTGCCAGCACAGCTGGCAATTGTCAAGCAGATGACAGGCAGGAATCGTGCAGCTCAGCTGGCAATTGTCAAGCAGATGAGCAGACAGTAATCACGCAGCTCAACAGGCCCAGATCACGTGACTGAGCATGCACTGTTCACGTGGCTGATCATACACTGATCACGTGATGATCATGCACTGATCACTGGATATCATGCACTGATCGCGTGGCTGATCATACACTGTTCACGTGTCTGACGCACTGATCACGTGGCTGATCATACACTGCTCACGTAACTGATCATGCACTGATCACGTGGCTATCATGCACTGATCACGTGGCTGAACATGCACTGTTCACGTGGCTGATCACACACCTGTCACGTGACATATCATGCACTGATCACGTGGCACTCATGCACTGATCACGTGGCTGATCATACTCTGCTCACGTAACTCATGCATGCACATCACGTGGCTATCATGCACTGCTCACGTGGCTCGTCATCAGGAATGATCACGTGCAACCATATACCAGTACGTGACTGATCATGCAAGATCACGTAAATGATCATGCACTGTTCACGTGACTGATCATGCACTGATCACGTGACTGATCATGCTGATCACGTGGCTATCATGCTCTGCTCACGTGGCTGATCATGCAGCGATCACGTAGCAACCATGTACTGGTCACGTGACTGATCATGCACTGATCACGTAACTGATCCTGCACTGATCACGTGGCTCATCATGCACTGATCACGTGGCTGATCACACATGTATCACGTGACTGATCATGCACTGATCCATGGCTCTCATGCACTGATCACGTGGCTGTCATGCACTGATCGTGGATATCATGCACTGATCATGTGGCTGATCACTACGTATCACATGACTGATCATGCACTGATCACGTGGCTATCATGCACTGATCACGCTATCGTGCACTGATCAGTGGCTGATCAGGCACTGATCACGTGGCTACCATGTACTGATCACGTGACTGATCATGCTGAGCACGTAATTGATCATGCACTGATCATGTGGCTGATCATGCACTGATCACGTGGCTGATCATACACTGATCACGCTGATCATACTGATCACGTGGCTGATCATGCACTGATCACGTGGCTATCATGCACTGATCACTTGGCTGGACATACACGATCCGTGCACTGATCATGCACTGATCACGTGGCTGATCATGCACTGATCACGTGATGATCATGCACTGATCACGTCTGATCATGCACTGATCACATGGCTCATGCACTGCTCACTGCATGGCTGATCAGCATGCCGCATCACGCAGCTACCATGTACTGGTCACATGACTGATCATGCACTGATCACGTGACTGATCATGCAGTGATCACGTGGCTATCATGAACTGCTCACGTGGCTGATCATGCAATGATCATGTGCTACCATGTACAGGTCACGTGAATGATACACCCCCATCAGGTGACTGATCATGCACTGATCACGTGGCTATCATGCACTCATCACAGACTGATCATGCACTGTTCACGTCTATATCATGCACTGATCACGTGACTGCCCGTGCACTGATCACGTGCATGATCATACACTAATCTTGTGACAGATCATGCACTGATCAAGTGGCTGATCATGCACTGATCATGACTGAGCATGGACTGATCACATGACTATCATGTAGTGATCACGTGACTTAGGCGCTGATCATGTGACTGATCATGCACTGATCATGTTTGCTATCATACACTGATCATGTGCCTCTGGAGGCAATAAACAAAGAGCTGAGTAGGCACGAATCAAACAGTCAGGCAATAATCATGGAACTCAGGTGTGAGGAATCATGCTGCTCAGCTGGCAATAATCAAGCAGCTGAGCAGGCAGGAATTACGCAGCACAGCTGGCAATTGTCAAGCAGATGACAGGCAGGAATCGTGCAGCTCAGCTGGCAATTGTCAAGCAGATGAGCAGACAGTAATCACGCAGCTCAGCAGGCCCAGATCCCGTGACTGAGCATGCACTGTTCACGTGGCTGATCATACACTCATGTGGTGATCATGCACTGATCACGATATCATGCACTGATCACGTTGATCATACTGTTCACGTGTCTGACCATGCACTGATCACGTGGCTGATCATACACTGCTCACGTAACTGATCATGCACTGATCACGTGGCTATCATGCACTGATCACGTGGCTGAACATGCACCGTTCACGTGGCTGATCACACCTCACGTGACATCTCATGCACTGATCACGTGGCACTCATGCACTGATGTGCTGATCACACTGCTCACGTAACTCATGCACATCATCACGTGGCTATCATGCACTGCTCACGTGGCTATCATGGAATGATCGCGTAGCTACCATATACTGGTCACGTGACTGATCATGCAAGATCACGTAGTGATCATGCACTGTTCACGTGACTGATCATGTACTGATCACGTGACTGATCATGCACTGATCACGTGGCTATCATGCACTGCTCACGTGGCTGATCATGCTGCGATGTAGCAACCATGTACTGGTCGTGACTGATCATGCACTGATCACGTAATTGATCATGCACTGATCACGTGGCTCATCATGCACTGATCACGTGGCTGATCATACCTGATCATGCTGATCATGCACTGATCGTGGCTCTCATGCACTGATCACGTGGCTGATCATCACTGATCACGTGGATATCATGCACTGATCACGTGGCTGATCATACTGCATATCACGACTGATCATGCACTGATCACGTGCTATCATGATCACGTGGCTATCATGCACTGATCACGTGGCTGATCATGCAATGATCACGCTTCTATCATGCTGGTCACATGACTGATCATACAGTCGTAATTGATCATGCACTGATCACGTGGCTGATCATGCACTGATCACGTGGCTGATCATGCACTGATCACGTGGCTGATCATGCACTGATCACGTGACTGATCATGCAGATCACGTGGCTATCATGCATGGCTGATCATGCTGATCACGTGACTGATGCACTGATCACGTGGCTGATCATGCACTGATCACGTGGCTATCATGCACTGATCATGGCTGTCATGCATGATCACGTGGCTGATCATAATACTGGTCACGTGACTGATCATGCACTGATCACGTGACTGATCATGCACTGATCACGTGCTCTATCATGCACTGTCACGTGGCTGATCATGCACTGATCATGTACTTCATGTGATCACGTGATCATGCTATCCAATTGGTGATCATGCACTGATCACGTGTATCATGCACTGATCACGGACTGATCATGCACACATCACGTGGCTATCATGCACTGATCATGACTGCTGCCATGCTGATCGTGGATGATCATGCACTGATCACGTGACTGATCATGCACTGATCACGTGGCTGATCATGCACTGATCACGTGGCTGATCAT
>NW_026895058.1:0-21740 GCF_032452875.1 Bos javanicus | reverse complement strand
TGCTGATCATGACACTGATCATGTGCCTCTGGAGGCAATAAACAAAGAGCTGAGTAGGCACGAATCAAACAGTCAGCAGGCAATAATCATGGAACTCAGCTGTGAGGAATCATGCTGCTCAGCTGGCAATAATCAAGCAGCTGAGCAGGCAGGAATTACGCAGCACAGCTGGCAATTGTCAAGCAGATGACAGGCAGGAATCGTGCAGCTCAGCTGGCAATTGTCAAGCAGATGAGCAGACAGTAATCACGCAGCTCAGCAGGCCCAGATCACGTGACTGAGCATGCACTGTTCACGTGGCTGATCATACACTGATCACGTGATTGATCATGCACTGATCACTTGGATATCATGCACTGATCACGTGGCTGATCATACACTGTTCACGTGTCTGACCATGCACTGATCACGTGGCTGATCATACACTGCTCACGTAACTGATCATGCACTGATCACGTGGCTATCATGCACTGATCACGTGGCTGAACATGCACTGTTCACGTGGCTGATCACACACCTGTCACGTGACATATCATGCACTGATCACGTGGCACTCATGCACTGATCACGTGGCTGATCATACTCTGCTCACGTAACTCATGCACACATCACGTGGCTATCATGCACTGCTCACGTGGCTCGTCATGGAATGATCACGTAGCTACCATATACTGGTCACGTGACTGATCATGCAGATCACGTAAATGATCATGCACTGTTCACGTGACTGATCATGTACTGATCACGTGACTGATCATGCACTGATCACGTGGCTATCATGCTCACGTGGCTGATCATGCAACGATCACGTGCAACCATGTACTGGTCACGTGACTGATCATGCACTGATCACGTAATTGATCCTGCACTGATCACGTGGCTCATCATGCACTGATCACGTGGCTGATCACACTGATCACGTGACTGATCATGCACTGATCACGTGGCTGTCATGCACTGATCACGTGGCTATCATGCACTGATCACGTGGATATCATGCACTGATCACGTGGCTGATCATGCACGTATCACGTGACTGATCATGCACTGATCACGTGGCTATCATGCACTGATCACGTGGCTGATCATGCAATGATCACGTAGCTACCATGTACTGGTCACGTGACTGATCATGCACTGATCACGTGACTGATCATGCACTGATCACGTGGCTGATCATGCACTGATCACGTGGCTGATCATGCACTGATCACGTGACTGATCATGCACTGATCACGTGACTGATCATGCACTGATCACGTGACTGATCATGCACTGATCACGTGGCTGATGCACTGATCACGTGCCTGATCATGCACTGATCACGTGACTGATCATGCACTGATCATGACTGATCATGCACTGATCACGTGGCTATCATGCACTGATCACGTGACTGATCATGCACTGATCACGTGGCTGATCATGCACTGATCACGTGACTGATCATGCACTGATCACGTGACTGATCATGCACTGATCACGTGGCTATCATGCACTGATCACGTGGCTGATCATGCACTGATCATGACTGATCATGCACTGATCACGTGGCTGATCATGCACTGATCACGTGGCTATCATGCACTGATCACGTGGCTGATCATGCACTGATCACGTGGCTGATCATGCACTGATCACGTGGCTGATCATGCACTGATCACGTAACTGATCATGCACTGATCACGTGGCTGATCATGCACTGATCACGTGGCTGATCATGCACTGATCACGTGACTGATCATGCACTGATCACGTGGCTGATCATGCACTGATCACGTGGCTATCATGCACTGATCACGTGCTGATCATGCACTGATCACGTGACTGATCATGCACTGATCACGTGGCTGATCATGCACTGATCACGTGACTGATCATGCACTGATCACGTGGCTGATCATGCACTGATCACGTGGCTATCATGCACTGATCACGTGGCTGATCATGCACTGATCACGTGGATCATGCACTGATCACGTGGCTGATCATGCACTGATCACGTACTGATCATGCACTGATCACGTGGCTGATCATGCACTGATCACGTGGCTGATCATGCACTGATCACGTGGCTGATCATGCACTGATCACGTGGCTGATCATGCACTGATCACGTGGCTGATCATGCACTGATCACGTGGCTGATCATGCACTGATCACGTGACTATCATGCACTGATCACGTGGCTGATCATGCACTGATCACGTGGCTGATCATGCAATCACGTGGCTGATCATGCACTGATCATGACTGATCATGCACTGATCACGTGGCTGATCATGCACTGATCACGTGGCTATCATGCACTGATCACGTGGCTGATCATGCATGATCACGTGCTACCATGTACTGGTCACATGATGATCATGCACTGATCACGTGACTGATCATGCACTGATCACGTGGCTATCATGCACCTCACGTGGCTGATCATGCAATGATCACGTCAGCTACCATGTACTAGGTCACGTGACTGATCATGCACTGATCACGTGACTGATCATGCACTGATCACGTGGCTGATCATGCACTGATCACGGACTGATCATGCACTGATCACGTGGCTGATCATGCACTGATCACGTGGCTGATCATGCACTGATCACGTGGCTGATCATGCACTGATCATGACTGATCATGCACTGATCACGTGGCTGATCATGCACTGATCACGTGGCTGATCATGCACTGATCACGTGGCTGATCATGCACTGATCACGTGCTGATCATCACTGATCACGTGCTGATCATGCACTGATCTGGCTGATCATGCACTGATCACGTGGCTGATCATGCACTGCGTGGCTATCATGCTGATCACATTGATCATGCACTGATCACGTGACTGATCGCACTGATCACGTGCTGATCATGCACTGATCACGTGGCTATCATGCACTGATCACGTGGCTGATCATGCACTGATCACGTGCTGATCATGCACTGATCACGTGGCTGATCATGCACTGATCACGTGGCTGATCATGCACTGATCACGTGGCTGATCATGCACTGATCACGTGGCTATCATGCACTGATCACGTGGCTGATCATACACTGATCACGTGGCTGATCGCACTGATCACGTGGCTGATCATGCACTGATCACGTGGCTGTCATGCACTGATCACGTGGCTGATCATGCACTGATCACGTGGCTGATCATGCTGATCACGTGGCTGATCATGCACTGATCGTGACTGATCATGCACTGATCACGTGTCTGATCATGCTGATCACGTGGCTATCATGCACTGCTCACGTGGCTGATCATGCATGATCACGCAGCTACCATGCACTGTCACGTGACTGATCATGCACTGATCACGTGACTGATCATGCACTGATCGTGATGATCATGCACTGATCACGTGGATATGCAACTGATCACGTGGCTGATCATGCATGATCACGTGACTGATCATGCAATCACGTGGCTGATCATGCACTGATCATGGCTGATCATGCACTGATCACGTGGCTATCATGCACTGATCACGTGGCTGATCACACTGATCACGTGACTGATCATGCACTGATCACGTGGCTATCATGCACTGATCACGTGGCTATCATGCACTGATCACGTGGCTGATCATGCACTGATCACGTGACTATCATGCACTGATGTGGACTGATCATGCACTGATCACTGGCTGATCATGCACTGATCACGTGGCTGATCATGCACTGATCACGTGGCTGATCATGCACTGATCCGTGGCTGATCATGCACTGATCACGTGACTGATCATGCACTGATCACGTGGCTGATCATGCACTGATCACGTGGCTATCATGCACTGATCACGTGGCTGATCATGCACTGATCACGTAGCTACCATGCACTGATCACGTGACTGATCATGCACTGATCACGTGATGATCATGCATGATCACGTGGCTGATCATGCACTGATCACGTGGCTGATCATGCACTGATCACGTGCTGATCATGCACTGATCACGTGACTGATCATGGATCACGTGGCTATCATGCACTGATCACGTGGCTGATCATACACTGATCACGTGTCTGATCATGCGATCACGTGGCTGATCATGCACTGATCACGTGACTGATCATGCACTGATCACGTGGCTATCATGCACTGATCACTGGTGACTGATCATGCACTGATCACGTGGCTGATCACACCTGTCACGTGACATATCATGCACTGATCACGTGGCACTCATGCACTGATCACGTGGCTGATCATACTCTGATCACGTGACTCATGCACACATCACGTGGCTATCATGCACTGCTCATGGCGACAGTCATATGGCCTGATCACGTAGCAACCATATACTGTGCGTGACTGATCATGCACTGATCACGTGAATGATCATGCACTGTTCACGTGACTGATGTACTGATCACGTGACTGATCATGCACTGATCACGTGGCTATCATGCACTGATCACGTGGCTGATCATGCAACGATCACGTAGCAACCATGTACTGGTCACGTGACTGATCATGCACTGATCACGTAATTGATCATGCACTGATCACGTGGCTCATGCACTGATCACGTGGCTGATCAGCACATGATCAGTGACTGATCATGCACTGATCACGTGGCTCTCATGCACTGATCACGTGGCTGTCATGCACTGATCACGTGGATATCATGCACTGATCACGTGGCTGATCACACTGCATCATCATGACTGATCATGCACTGATCACGTGGCTGATCGCACTGATCACGTGGCTGATCATGCACTGATCACGTGGCTATCATGCACTGATCATGGCTGATCATGCACTGATCACGTGGCTACCATGCACTGATCACGTGACTGATCATGCACTGATCACGTAATTGATCATGCACTGATCACGTGGCTGATCATGCACTGATCACGTGGCTGATCACACTGATCACGTGCTGATCATGCACTGATCACGTGACTGATCATGCACTGATCACGTGGCTGATCATGCACTGATCACGTGACTGATCATGCACTGATCACGTGGCTGATCATGCACTGATCACGTGGCTATCATGCACTGCTCATGGCTGATCATGCCATGATCACAGCTACTGTACTGGTCACATGACTGATCATGCACTGATCACGTGACTGATCATGCAGTGATCACGTGGCTATCATGCACTACTCACGTGGCTGATCATGCAATGCATGTAGCTACCATGTACAGGTCACGTGAATGATCATACACCCATCAGGTGACTGATCATGCACTGATCACGTGGCTATCATGCACTGATCACGTGGACTGATCATGCTGATCACGTGCCTATATCATGCACTGATCACATGACTGATCATGCACTGATCACGTGGCTGATCATACACTAATCACGTGACAGATCATGCACTGATCACGTGGCTGATCATGACTGATCCGTGACTGAGCATGGACTGATCACATGACTATCATGTAGTGATCACGTGACTTAATGGCGCTGATCATGTGACTGATCATGCACTGATCATCTTTGCTATCATACACTGATCATGTGCCTCTGGAGGCAATAAACAAAGAGCTGAGTAGGCACGAATCAAACAGTCAGCAGGCAATAATCATGGAACTCAGCTGTGAGGAATCATGCTGCTCAGCTGGCAATAATCAAGCAGCTGAGCAGGCAGGAATTACGGCACAGCTGGCAATTGTCAAGCAGATGACAGGCAGGAATCGTGCAGCTCAGCTGGCAATTGTCAAGCAGATGAGCAGACAGTAATCACGCAGCTCAGCAGACCCAGATCACGTGACTGAGCATGCACTGTTCACGTGGCTGATCATACACTGATCGCGTGATTGATCATGCACTGATCACGGATATCATGCACTGATCACGTGGCTGATCATACACTGATCACGTGTCTGATCATGCACTGATCACGTGGCTGATCATGATCCGTGACTGATCATGCACTGATCCGGCGTGATCATCGCGTCCGATCACTGGCTATCATGCTGATCGTGGCTAACATGCACTGATCACGTGGCTGATCACCATGTCATGGCTGATCATGCACTGATCACGTGACTGATCATGCACTGATCACGTGGCTATCATGCACTGCTCACGTGGCTGATCATGCACTGATCACGTAGCTACCATGTACTGATCGTGACTGATCATGCACTGATCACGTGGCTGATCATGCACTGATCACGTGGCTGATCACACACTGTCACGTGACTGATCATGCACTGATCACGTGGCACTCATGCACTGATCACGTGGCTATCATGCACTGATCACGTGGCTGATCATGCACTGATCACGTGGCTACCATGCACTGATCACGTGACTGATCATGCACTGATCACGTAACTGATCATGCACTGATCACGTGCTATCATGCACTGATCACGTGGCTGATCACACACATATCACGTGACTGATCATGCACTGATCACGTGGCTCATGCACTGATCACGTGGCTGATCATGCACTGATCACGTGGCTGATCATGCACTGATCGCGTAGCTGATCACACACGTATCATGACTGATCATGCACTGATCACGTGGCTGATCATGCACTGATCACGTGGCTATCATGCACTGATCACGTGGCTGATCATACGCACTGTCAGAAGTGCCTGATCATGCACTGATCACGTGGCTGATCATGCACTGATCACGTGACTGATCATGCACTGATCACGTGGCTGATCATGCATGATCACAGCTACCATGTACTGGTCACATGACTGATCATGCACTGATCACGTGACTGATCATGCACTGATCACGTGGCTATCGCACTACTCACGTGGCTGATCATGCAATGATCATGTAGCTACCATGTACAGGTCACGTGACTGATCATACACATCAGGTGACTGATCATGCACTGATCGCGTGGCTATCATGCACTGATCTGAGACTGATCATGCACTGATCACGTCTATATCATGCACTGATCACATGACTGCCATGCACTGATCACGTGGATGATCATACACTAATCATGTGACAGATCATGCACTGATCACGTGGCTGATCATGCACTGATACCGTGACTGAGCATGGACTGATCACATGACTATCATGTAGTGATCACGTGACTTAATGGCGCTGATCATGTGACTGATCATGCGCTGATCATGTTTGCTATCATACACTGATCATGTGCCTCTGGAGGCAATAAACAAAGAGCTGAGTAGGCACGAATCAAACAGTCAGCAGGCAATAATCATGGAACTCAGGTGTGAGGAATCATGCTGCTCAGCTGGCAATAATCAAGCAGCTGAGCAGGCAGGAATTCGCAGCACAGCTGGCAATTGTCAAGCAGATGACAGGCAGGAATCGTGCAGCTCAGCTGGCAATTGTCAAGCAGATGAGCAGACAGTAATCACGCAGCTCAGCAGGCCCTGATCACGTGACTGAGCATGCACTGTTCACGTGGCTGATCATACACTGATCACGTGATGATCATGCACTGATCACTTGGATATCATGCACTGATCACGTGGCTGATCATACACTGTTCACGTGTCTGACCATGCACTGATCACGTGGCTGATCACACTGCTCACGTGTGATCATGCACTGATCACGTGGCTATCATGCACTGATCACGTGGCTGAACATGCACTGTTCACGTGGCTGATCACACACTGTCACGTGACATATCATGCACTGATCACGTGGCACTCATGCACTGATCACGTGGCTGATCATGCACTGCTCACGTAACTCATGCACACATCACGTGGCTATCATGCACTCTCACGTGGCTGATCATGGAATGATCACGTGACATATACTGGTCACGTGACTGATCATGCACTGATCACGTAAATGATCATGCACTGTTCACGTGACTGATCATGCACTGATCACGTGACTGATCATGCACTGATCACGTGGCTATCATGCACTGCTCACGTGGCTGATCATGCAACGATCACGTGCAACCATGTACTGGTCACGTGACTGATCATGCACTGATCACGTGAATTGATCATGCACTGATCACGTGGCTCATCATGCACTGATCACGTGGCTGATCACATGTATCACGTGACTGATCATGCACTGATCACGTGGCTCTCATGCACTGATCATGGCTGTCATGCTGATCACGTGGCTGATCATGCACTGATCACGTGGCTGATCATGCACTGATCACGTGGCTGATCATGCACTGATCACGTGACTGATCATGCACTGATCACATGACTGATCATGCACTGATCACATAGCTCTCATGAACTGATCACGTGGCTGATCATGCACTGATCACGTGGCTATCATGCACTGTCACATGACTGATCATGCACTGATCACGTGGCTGATCACACATGATCCCGTGACTGATCATGCACTGATCACGTGGCTATCATGCACTGATCACGTGGCTGATCATGCACTGATCACGTAGCTACCATGCACTGATCACGTGACTGATCATGCACTCACGTGACTGATCATGCACTGATCACGTAACTGATCATGCACTGATCACGTGGCTGATCATGCACTGATCACGTGGCTGATCATGCACTGATCACGTGGCTGATCATGCACTGATCACGTGGCTATCATGCACTGATCACGGCTGTCATGCACTGATCACGTGCTGATCATGCACTGATCACGTGACTGATCATGCACTGATCACGTGGCTGATCATGCACATCACGTGGCTATCATGCACTGATCACGTGGCTGATCATGCACTGATCACGTAGCTACCATGTACTGTCACGTGACTGATCATACACTGATCAGTGACTGATCATGCACTGATCGCGTGGCTGATCATGCACTGATCACGTGGCTGATCATGCACTGATCACGTGACTGATCATGCACTGATCACGTGGCTATCATGCACTGATCACGTGGCTGATCATGCACTGATCACGTGACTGATCATGCACTGATCACGTGACTGATCATGCACTGATCCGCGTGACTGATCATGCACTGATCACGTGGCTATCATGCACTACTCACGTGGCTGATCATGCAATGATCGTGTATACATGTACAGGTCACGTGAATGATCATGCACCCATCACGTGACTGATCATGCACTGATCACGTGGCTATCATGCACTGATCACGTGACTGATCATGCACTGATCACGTCTATATCATGCACTGATCATGACTGACCATGCACTGATCACGTGGCTGATCATGCACTGATCACGTGACTGATCATGCACTGATCACGTGGCTGATCATGCACTGATACCGTGACTGAGCATGGACTGATCACATGACTATCATGTAGTGATCACGTGACTTAATGGCGCTGATCATGTGACTGATCATGCGCTGATCATGTTTGCTATCATGCACTGATCATGTGCCTCTGGAGGCAATAAACAAAGAGCTGAGTAGGCACGAATCAAACAGTCAGCAGGCAATAATCATGGAACTCAGCTGTGAGGAATCATGCTGCTCAGCTGGCAATAATCAAGCAGCTGAGCAGGCAGGAATTACGCAGCACAGCTGGCAATTGTCAAGCAGATGACAGGCAGGAATCGTGCAGCTCAGCTGGCAATTGTCAAGCAGATGAGCAGACAGTAATCACGCAGCTCAGCAGGCCCTGATCACGTGACTGAGCATGCACTGTTCACGTGGCTGATCATACGCTGATCACGTGATGATCATGCACTGATCACTTGGATATCATGCACTGATCACGTGGCTGATCATGCACTGATCACGTGTCTGACCATGCACTGATCACGTGGCTGATCATACACTGCTCATGTAACTGATCATGCACTGATCACGTGGCTATCATGCACTGATCACGTGGCTGATCATGCACTGATCACGTGGCAACCATGCACTGATCACGTGACTGATCATGCACTGATCACGTGACTGATCATGCACTGATCACGTGGCTGATCATGCACTGATCACGTGGCTGATCACACATGATCACGTGACTGATCATGCACTGATCACGTGGCTGATCATGCACTGATCACGTGGCTGATCATGCACTGATCACGTGATATCATGCACTGATCACGTGGCTGATCATACATGATCACGTGACTGATCATGCACTGATCACGTGGCTATCATGCACTGATCACGTGGCTGATCATGCACTGATCACGTGGCTATCATGCACTGAGATCACGTGACTGATCATGCACTGATCACGTGGCTGATCATGCACTGATCAGTATTGGCTGATCATGCACTGATCACGTGGCTGATCATGCACTGATCACGTCTTTGATCACGTGACTGATCATGCACTGATCACGTGGCTATCATGCACTGATCACGTGGCTGATCATGCACTGATCACGTGGCTGATCATGCACTGATCACGTGGCTGATCATGCACTGATCGCGTGACTGATCATGCACTGATCACGTGGCTGATCATGCACTGATCACGTTGACTGATCGCACTGATCATGACTGATCATGCACAATCACGTGACTGATCATGCTGATCACGTGGCTATCATGCACTGATCACGTGGCTGATCATGCACTGATCACGTGGCTGATCATGCACTGATCGTGGCTGATCATGCACTGATCACGTGACTGATCATGCACTGATCGTGACTGATCATGCACTGATCACGTGGCTATCATGCACTGATCACGTGGCTGATCATGCATGATCACGCGGCTATCATGCACTGATCACGTGGCTGATCATGCTGATCACGTGGCTGATCATGCACTGATCACGTGGCTGATCACACTGTCACGTGACTGATCATGCACTGATCACGTGGCACTCATGCACTGATCACGTGGCTGATCATGCTGCTCATGGCTGATCATGCACTGATCACGTAGCAACTGCATATGCAATCCATTGACTGATCATGCACTGATCACGTAATTGATCATGCACTGATCACGTGGCTGATCATGCACTGATCACGTGGCTGATCATACATGTATCACGTGACTGATCATGCACTGATCACGTGGCTATCATGCACTGATCACGTGGCTGATCATGCACTGATCACGTGGATATCATGCACTGATCACGTGGCTGATCACACTATCACATGACTGATCATGCACTGATCACGTGGCTATCATGCACTGATCACGTGGCTGATCATGCAATGATCACGCATGCTACCATGTACTGGTCACGTGGCTGATCATGCACTGATCACGTGATTGATCATGCACTGATCACGTGGCTGATCATGCACTGATCACGTGGCTGATCATGCACTGATCACGTAACTGATCATGCACTGATCACGTGATGCATGCACTGATCACGTGGCTATCATGCACTGATCACGTGGCTGATCATGCACTGATCACGTGACTGATCATGCACTGATCACGTGTCTGATCATGCACTGATCACGTGGCTGATCATGCACTGATCACGTGGCTGATCATGCACTGATCACGTGGCTATCATGCACTGATCACGTGCTGATCATGCATGATCACGCAGCTACCATGCACTGGTCACATGACTGATCATGCACTGATCACGTAACTGATCATGCAGTGATCACGTGGCTATCATGCACTACTCACGTGGCTGATCATGCAATGATCATGTAGCTACCATGTACAGGTCACGTGAATGATCATACACCCATCAGGTGACTGATCATGCACTGATCACGTGGCTATCATGCACTGATCACGAGACTGATCATGCACTGATCACGTCTATATCATGCACTGATCACGTGACTGCCCATGCACTGATCACGTGGCTGATCATGCACTGATCATGTGACAGATCATGCACTGATCACGTGGCTGATCATGCACTGATACCGTGACTGAGCATGGACTGATCACATGACTATCATGTAGTGATCACGTGACTTAATGGCGCTGATCATGTGACTGATCATGCGCTGATCATGTTTGCTATCATGCACTGATCATGTGCCTCTGGAGGCAATAAACAAAGAGCTGAGTAGGCACGAATCAAACAGTCAGCAGGCAATAATCATGGAACTCAGCTGTGAGGAATCATGCTGCTCAGCTGGCAATAATCAAGCAGCTGAGCAGGCAGGAATTACGCAGCACAGCTGGCAATTGTCAAGCAGATGACAGGCAGGAATCGTGCAGCTCAGCTGGCAATTGTCAAGCAGATGAGCAGACAGTAATCACGCAGCTCAGCAGGCCCTGATCACGTGACTGAGCATGCACTGTTCACGTGGCTGATCATACACTGATCACGTGATGATCATGCACTGATCACTGGATATCATGCACTGATCACGTGGCTGATCATGCACTGTTCATGTGTCTGACCATGCACTGATCACGTGGCTGATCATACAGTACTCACGTAACTGATCATGCACTGATCACGTGGCTATCATGCACTGATCACGTGGCTGACATGCACTGTTCACTGACTGATCACACACCTGTCACGTGACATATCATGCACTGATCACGTGGCACTCATGCACTGATCACGTGGCTGATCATACTCTGCTCACGTGACTGATCATGCACGATCATAGCTACCATGTACTGTCACGTGACTGATCATGCACTGATCACGTGACTGATCATGCACTGATCACGTGGCTGATCATGCACTGATCACGTGGCTGATCATGCACTGTATCACGTGGCTGATCATGCGCTGATCACGTGGCTATCATGCACTGATCACGTGACTGATCATGCACTGATCACGTGGCTATCATGCACTGATCACGTGGCTGATCACACACGTATCATGACTGATCATGCACTGATCACGTGGCTATCATGCACTGATCGCGTGGCTGATCATGCACTGATCACGTAGCTACCATGTACTGGTCACGTGACTGATCATGCACTGATCACGTAACTGATCATGCACTGATCACGTGGCTGATCATGCACTGATCACGTGGCTGATCATACTGATCACGTGACTGATCATGCACTGATCACGTGACTGATCATGCACTGATCACGTGGCTATCATGCACTGATCACGGACATACACTGATCACGTGCCTGGTCATGCACTGATCACGTGGCTGATCATGCACTGATCACGTGACTGATCATGCACTGATCACGTGACTGATCATGCACTGATCACGTGGCTATCATGCACTGCTCACGTGGCTGATCGTGCGATGATCACGCAGCTTCCATGTACTGGTCACATGACTGATCATGCACTGATCACGTGACTGATCATGCAGTGATCACGTGGCTATCATGCACTACTCGTGGCTGATCATGCAATGATCACGTAGCTACCATGTACGGGTCACGTGAATGATCATACACCATCAGGTGACTGATCATGCACTGATCACGTGGCTATCATGCACTGATCACGAGACTGATCATGCACTTCACGTCTATATCATGCACTGATCACATGACTGCCCGTGCACTGATCACGTGGATGATCATACACTAATCTTGTGACAGATCATGCACTGATCACGTGGCTGATCATGCACTGATACGTGACTGAGCATGGACTGATCACATGACTATCATGTAGTGATCACGTGACTTAATGGCACTGATCATGTGACTGATCATGCGCTGATCATGTTTGCTATCATACACTGATCATGTACCTCTGGAGGCAATAAACAAAGAGCTGAGTAGGCACGAATCAAACAGTCAGCAGGCAATAATCATGGAACTCAGGTGTGAGGATCATGCTGCTCAGCTGGCAATAATCAAGCAGCTGAGCAGGCAGGAATTACGCAGCACAGCTGGCAATTGTCAAGCAGATGACAGGCAGGAATCGTGCAGCTCAGCTGGCAATTGTCAAGCAGATGAGCAGACAGTAATCACGCAGCTCAGCAGGCCCAGATCACGTGACTGAGCATGCACTGTTCACGTGGCTGATCATACACTGATCACGTGATGATCATGCACTGATCACTTGGATATCATGCACTGATCACGTGGCTGATCATACACTGTTCACGTGTCTGACCATGCACTGATCACGTGGCTGATCATGCACTGCTCACGTAACTGATCATGCACTGATCACGTGGCTATCATGCACTGATCACGTGGCTGAACTTGCACTGTTCACGTGGCTGATCACACACCTGTCACGTGACATATCATGCACTGATCACGTGGCACTCATGCACTGATCACGTGGCTGATCATACTCTGCTCGCGGCTGATCATGCACGATCACGTAGCAACCATGCACTGTCACGTGGCTCATCATGCACTGATCACGTAACTGATCCTGCACTGATCACGTGGCTCATCATGCACTGATCACGTGGCTGATCACATGTATCACGTGACTGATCATGCACTGATCACGTGGCTATCATACACTGATCACGTGGCTGATCATGCACTGATCACGTGTATCATGCACTGATCATGGCTGATCACACATATCACGTGGCTGATCATGCACTGATCACGTGACTGATCATGCACTGATCACGTGGCTATCATGCACTGATCACGTGGCTGATCATGCACTGATCACGTAGCTACCATGTACTGATCACGTGACTGATCATGCACTGATCACGTAATTGATCATGCACTGATCACGTGACTGATCATGCACTGATCACGTGGCTGATCATGCACTGATCACATGACTGATCATGCACTGATCACGTGACTGATCATGCACTGATCACGTGACTATCATGCACTGATCACGTGGCTGATCATGCACTGATCACGTGGCTGATCTCTGATCACGTGACTGATCATGCACTGATCTCGTGTCTGATCATGCACTGATCACGTGGCTATCATGCACTGCTCACGTGGCTGATCATGCACTGATCACGTAGCTACCATGTACTGATCACGTGACTGATCATGCACTGATCACGTGACTGATCATGCACTGATCACGTGGCTGATCATGCACTGACCACGTGGCTGATCATGCAATGATCACGTAGCTAATCATGACAGTCACGTGACATGATCATGCACTGATCACGTGACTGATCATGCACTGATCACATGACTATCATGCACTGATCACGAGACTGATCATGCACTGTTCACGTCTATATCATGCACTGATCACATGACTGCCCGTGCACTGATCACGTGGATGATCATACACTAATCTTGTGACAGATCATGCACTGATCACGTGGCTGATCATGCACTGATACCGTGACTGAGCATGGACTGATCACATGACTATCATGTAGTGATCACGTGACTTAATGGCGCTGATCATGTGACTGATCATGCGCTGATCATGTTTGCTATCATACACTGATCATGTGCCTCTGGAGGCAATAAACAAAGAGCTGAGTAGGCACGAATCAAACAGTCAGCAGGCAATAATCATGGAACTCAGGTGTGAGGAATCATGCTGCTCAGCTGGCAATAATCAAGCAGCTGAGCAGGCAGGAATTACGCAGCACAGCTGGCAATTGTCAAGCAGATGACAGGCAGGAATCGTGCAGCTCAGCTGGCAATTGTCAAGCAGATGAGCAGACAGTAATCACGCAGCTCAGCAGGCCTGATCACGTGACTGAGCATGCACTGTTCACGTGGCTGATCATACACTGATCACGTGATGATCATGCACTGATCACTTGGATATCATGCACTGATCACGTGGCTGATCATACACTGCTCACGTAACTGATCATGCACTGATCACGTGGCTATCATGCACTGATCACGTGGCTGAACATGCACTGTTCACGTGGCTGATCACACACCTGTCACGTGACATATCATGCACTGATCACGTGGCACTCATGCACTGATCACGTGGCTGATCATACTCTGCTCACGTAACTCATGCACACATCACGTGGCTATCATGCACTGCTCACGTGGCTCGTCATGGAATGATCACGTAGCAACCATATACTGGTAACGTGACTGATCATGCAAAGATCACGTAAATGATCATGCACTGTTCACGTGACTGATCATGTACTGATCACGTGACTGATCATGCACTGACCACGTGGCTATCATGCTCTGCTCATGGCTGATCATGCAACGATCGCGTGCAACCATGTACTGGTCACGTGACTGATCATGCACTGATCACGTAATTGATCCACTGATCACGTGGCTCATCATGCACTGATCACGTGGCTGATCACACATGTATCACGTGACTGATCATGCACTGATCACGTGACTCTCATGCACTGATCACGTGGCTGTCATGCACTGATCACGTGGATATCGTGCACTGATCACGTGGCTGATCACACGTATCACGACTGATCATGCACTGATCACGTGGCTATCATGCACTGATCACGTGGCTGATCATGCAATGATCACGTGGCTACCATCATGCTGGTCACGTGGCTGATCATGCACTGATCACGTAATTGATCATGCACTGATCACGTGACTGATCATGCACTGATCACGTGGCTGACCATGCACTGATCACGTGACTGATCATGCACTGATCACGTGACTGATCATGCACTGATCACGTGGCTGATCATGCACTGATCACGTGGATATCATGCACTGATCACGTGGCTGATCACGCACGATCACGTGACTGATCATGCACTGATCACGTGTCTGATCATGCACTGGTCACGTGGCTATCATGCACTGATCGTGGCTGATCATGCATGATCACGCGCTCCATACTGGTCATGACTGATCATGCACTGATCACGTGACTGATCATGCAATGATCACGTGGCTATCATGCACTACTCACGTGGCTGATCATGCAATGATCATGTAGCTACCATGTACAGGTCACGTGAATGATCATACACCCATCAGGTGACTGATCATGCACTGATCACGTGGCTATCATGCACTGATCAGAGACTGATCATGCACTGTTCACGTCTATATCATGCACTGATCACATGACTGCCCGTGCACTGATCACGTGGATGATCATACACTAATCTTGTGACAGATCATGCACTGATCACGTGGCTGATCATGCACTGATACCGTGACTGAGCATGGACTGATCACATGACTATCATGTAGTGATCACGTGACTTAATGGCGCTGATCATGTGACTGATCATGCGCTGATCATGTTTGCTATCATACACTGATCATGTGCCTCTGGAGGCAATAAACAAAGAGCTGAGTAGGCACGAATCAAACAGTCAGCAGGCAATAATCATGGAACTCAGCTGTGAGGAATCATGCTGCTCAGCTGGCAATAATCAAGCAGCTGAGCAGGCAGGAATTACGCAGCACAGCTGGCAATTGTCAAGCAGATGAGCAGACAGTAATCACGCAGCTCAGCAGGCCCAGATCACGTGACTGAGCATGCACTGTTCACGTGGCTGATCATACACTGATCACGTGACTGATCATGCACTGATCGCTTGGATATCATGCACTGATCCGTGGCTGATCACACGTATCATGACTGACCATGCACTGATCACGTGGCTATCATACACTGCTCACGTAACTGATAATGCACTGATCACGTGGCTACCATGCAGTCATGGCTGATCATGCACTGATCACGTGGCTGATCATGCACTGATCACGTGGCTGATCACGCACTGATCACGTGGCTGATCATGCACTGATCTCGTGGCTGATCATGCACTGATCACGTGGCTGATCATGCACTGATCACGTGGCTATCATGCACTGATCACGTGGCTGATCATACACTGCTCACGTGACTGATCATGCACTGATCACGTGGCTGATCATGCACTGATCACGTGACTGATCATGCTGATCGCGTGTCTGATCATGCACTGATCACGTGGCTATCATGCACTGCTCACGTGGCTGATCATGCGATGATCACGCAGTACCATGTACTGGTCACGTGACTGATCATGCACTGATCACGTGACTGATCATGCAGTGATCACGTGGCTATCATGCACTACTCACGTGGCTGATCATGCCATGATCATGCTACCATGTGAGTCACGTGAATGATCATGCACCCATCAGGTGACTGATCATGCACTGATCACGTGGCTATCATGCACTGATCACGAGACTGATCATGCACTGTTCACGTCTATATCATGCACTGATCACATGACTGCCATGCACTGATCCAGTGGATGATCATACACTAATCTTGTGACTGATCATGCACTGATCACGTGGCTGATCATGCACTGATACCGTGACTGAGCATGGACTGATCACATGACTATCATGTAGTGATCACGTGACTTAATGGCGCTGATCATGTGACTGATCATGCATGCTGATCATGTTTGCTATCATACACTGATCATGTGCCTCTGGAGGCAATAAACAAAGAGCTGAGTAGGCGAATCAAACAGTCAGCAGGCAATAATCATGGAACACAGGTGTGAGGAATCATGCTGCTCAGCTGGCAATAATCAAGCAGCTGAGCAGGCAGGAATTACAGCACAGCTGGCAATTGTCAAGCAGATGACAGGCAGGAATCGTGCAGCTCAGCTGGCAATTGTCAAGCAGATGAGCAGACAGTAATCACGCAGCTCAGCAGGCCCAGATCACGTGACTGAGCATGCACTGTTCACGTGGCTGATCATACACTGATCACGTGATGATCATGCACTGATCACTTGGATATCATGCACTGATCACGTGGCTGATCATACACTGTTCACGTGTCTGACCATGCACTGATCACGTGGCTGATCATACACTGCTCACGTAACTGATCATGCACTGATCACGTGGCTATCATGCACTGATCACGTGGCTGAACATGCACTGATCACGTGGCTGATCATACACCTGTCACGTGACTGATCATGCACTGATCACGTGGCACTCATGCACTGATCACGTGGCTGATCATACACTGCTCACGTGGCTGATCAGCTGCACGATCACGTGGCTACCATGCACTGCTCACGTGACTGATCATGCACTGATCATGTGACTGATCATGCACTGATCACGTGGCTGATCATGCACTGATCCCCTGGCTGGTCATGCATGATCACGTGACTGATCATGCACTGATCACGTAGCTGATCATGCACTGATCACGTGGCTGATCATGCACTGATCACGTGGCTGATCATGCACTGATCACGTGGCTGATCACACACTTATCACGTGACATCATGCACTGATCACGTGGCTGATCATGCACTGATCACGTGGCTATCATACACTGATCATGTGGCTGATCATGCAATGATCACGTAGCTATCATGTACTGGTCACGTGACTGATCATGCACTGATCACGTAATTGATCATGCACTGATCACGTGGCTGATCATGCACTGATCACGTGGCTGATCATACACTGTTCACGTGACTGATCATGTACTGATCACGTGACTGATAATGCACTGATCACGTGGCTATCATGCACTGATCACGTGGCTGATCATGCACACTGATCACGTGGCTGATCATGCATTCACGCGATATCATGCACTGATCACGTGACTGATCATGCACTGATCACGTGGCTGATCATGCACTGATCACGTGACTGATCATGCACTGATCACGTGACTGATCATGCACTGATCACGTGGCTATCATGCACTGATCACTTGGCTGGTCATGCACTGATCACGTGCATGATCATGCACAGATCACGTGACTGATCATGCACTGATCATGTTGATCATGCACTGATCACGTGGCTATCATGCACTACTCACGTGGCTGATCATGCAATGATCACGTAGCTACCATGTACTGTCACGTGACTGATCATGCACTGATCACGTGACTGATCATGCACTGATCACGTGGCTGATCATGCACTGATCACGTGGCTGATCATGCACATGATCGACTGATCATACACTGATCACGTGCTATCATGCACTGATCACACGTGACTGATCATGCACTGATCACGTGGCTGATCATGCACTGATCACGTGACTGATCATGCCCTGATCACGTCTATATCATGCACTGATCATGGCTGCCCGTGCACTGATCACGTGGATGATCATGCACTAATCTTGTGGCAGATCATGCACTGATCACGTGGCTGATCATGCACTGATACACGTGACTGAGCATGGACTGATCACATGACTATCATGCAGTGATCACGTGACTTAATGGCGCTGATCATGTGACTGGTCATGCGCTGATCATGTTTGCTATCATACACTGATCATGTGCCTCTGGAGGCAATAAACAAAGAGCTGAGTAGGCACGAATCAAACAGTCAGCAGGCAATAATCATGGAACTCAGGTGTGAGGAATCATGCTGCTCAGCTGGCAATAATCAAGCAGCTGAGCAGGCAGGAATTACGGCACAGCTGGCAATTGTCAAGCAGATGACAGGCAGGAATCGTGCAGCTCAGCTGGCAATTGTCAAGCAGATGAGCAGACAGTAATCACGCAGCTCAGCAGGCCCAGATCACGTGACTGAGCATGCACTGTTCACGTGGCTGATCATACACTGATCACGTGATGATCATGCACTGATCACTTGGATATCATGCACTGATCATGTGGCTGATCATACACTGTTCACGTGTCTCACCATGCACTGATCACGTGGCTGATCGTACACTGCTCACGTAACTGATCATGCACTGATCACGTGGCTATCATGCACTGATCACGTGGCTGAACATGCACTGTTCACGTAGCTGATCACACACCTGTCACGTGACATATCATGCACTGATCACGTGGCACTCATGCACTGATCACGTGGCTGATCATACTCTGCTCACGTAACTCATGCACACATCACGTGGCTATCATGCACTGCTCACGTGGCATCATGGAATGATCACGTAGCAACCATATACTGGTAACGTGACTGATCATGCAAAGATCACGTTGATCATGCACTGTTCACGTGACTGATCATGCACTGATCACGTGACTGATCATGCACTGATCACGTGGCTATCATGCTCTGCTCACGTGGCTGATCATGCACTGATCGCGTGCTAACCATGTACTGGTCGCGTGACTGATCATGCACTGATCACGTGACTGATCATGCACTGATCACGTAGCTCATCATGCACTGATCACGTGGCTGATCACATGTATCACATGACTGATCATGCACTGATCCGTGGCTGTCATGCACTGATCACGTGGCTATCATGCACTGATCACGTGGCTATCATGCACTGATCACGTGGCTGATCATGCACCGATATCACGTGACTGATCATGCACTGATCACGTGGCTATCATGCACTGATCACGTGGCTGATCATGCACTGATCACGTGGCTATCATGCACTGGTCACGTGGCTGATCATGCACTGATCACGTAACTGATCATGCACTGATCACGTGGCTGATCATGCACTGATCACGTGGCTGATCATGCATGATCACGTGACTGATCATGCACACTGATCAGTGGCTGATCATGCACTGATCACGTGGCTATCATGCACTGATCGTGGCTGATCATGCACTGATCACGTAGCTACCATGCACTGATCACGTGACTGATCATGCACTGATCACGTGACTGATCATGCACTGATCACGTGGCTATCATGCACTGCTCACGTGGCTGATCATGCAATGATCATGCTTCAACCATGCACTGTCATGTGACTGATCATGCACTGATCACGTGACTGATCATGCACTGATCACGTGACTGATCATGCACTGATCACGTGGCTATCATGCACTGATCACGTGGCTGATCATGCACTGATCACGTAGCTACATGTACTGATCACGTGAATGATCATGCACTGATCAGGTGATCATGCACTGATCACGTGACTGATCATGCACTGATCACGTGGCTATCATGCACTGCTCACGTGGCTGATCATGCAATGATCACGTAGCTACCATGCTACGGTCACGTGACTGATCATGCACTGATCACGTGACTGATCGCATGATG
>NW_026895057.1:0-21948 GCF_032452875.1 Bos javanicus | reverse complement strand
CTCCACCGAATTTTCCTACTGAGCTCTCCTCATACTATTATTCTTGACATCTCTGATTAGCATATAAATAGTCGCCTAGGCCATCTCTCCTTCGAATACCCTGGATCAGTTGGGGCTGGTCCCGGCAGGTGGCGACCGAACAGGGACCTCAGGAGGCAATACTCAAAGAGCTGAGCAGACACGAACCACGCAATCAGCAGGCAATAAGCATGGAGCTCAGCAGTGACGAATCATGCTGCTCAACTGGCAATAATCAAGCACGTGACCAGGCAGGAATCACGCAGCTCAGCTGGCAATTGTCAAGCAGATGAGCCGACAGGAATCACGCAGCTCAGCTGGCAATTGTCATGCAGATGAGCCGGCAGGAATCACGCAGCTCAGCAGGCCCTGATCACGTGACTCTGCAGGCACTGATCACGTGGCTGATCAAGTCCAGATCACGTGACTGAGCATGCACTGATCACGTGGCTATCATGCACTGATGACGTGACTGCGCATGCACTGATGATGGCTGATCGGGCACTGATCACATGGCTCATCATGCACTGATCACGTGTTTATCAGGCAATGATCAGTGACTGACAGGCGCTGATCATGGGACTGTGCACGCACTGATCACGTGGCTATCATGCACTGATCACGTGACTGCGCATGCACTGATGACGTGGCTGTTCGGGCACTGATCACCTGTTTATCAGGCAGTGATCAGTGACTGACAGGCGCTGATCAGGGGACTGTGCACGCACTGATCAGGTGGCTGATCAGGAACTGACCACCTGACCGCGCATGCAGTGATCACGTGGCTGGTCGTTCACTGATCACGTGTTTATCATACGGTGATCACGTGACTGAGAGGCGCTGATCACGTGACTGTGCCGTCAGTGATCACGTGGCTGAGCAGGCACTGATATCGTGACTGAGCATGCACTGATCATGTGCCGGGAGCCGGGGAGGCATTCCACTCTGGACAAAGGTCATGAGGAAGGAGGCTCGGCATATGCAAATGCGGGATCGAGCCTCAGGAGTCCACCCGGATGTTCTGGAGCATCTCCCCCCAAAAAAACCGGAGTCTGCCTACTGTATTGCTTTGTGCTCTCACCTCTGATTTCACTGGGGCTGTCCCCCACCACCATCTCGCTCTCTCTGTCAAAGAGTTAACGTACAGCTCCAATTCATAAAGTTCCTTGTCATTCTTCCCTTTAACTTCCAGCTGAGTCTCCATCTGGAGCGCGGAACCCACCACGCTTACTAATTATGCCTGGGCTGCTAAGACCCACTCAAGAAGGTGTCTAGGGTGAGGCACCTTTCGCTATTCGAGAGGGCGCCTGCGGCCTACGTAAGTGGTGCAAACTTCTTGTCTTGAAGTTTGATTGGTCTTCCGCGTAAACCAAGCTACTCAGTCTCTTTTCTCCACCGAATTTTCCTACTGAGCTCTCCTCATACTATTATTCTTGACATCTCTGATTAGCATATAAATAGTCGCCTAGGCCATCTCTCCTTCGAATACCCTGGATCAGTTGGGGCTGGTCCCCGGCAGGTGGCGACCGAACAGGGACCTCAGGAGGCGATACTCAAAGAGCTGAGCAGACACGAACCACGCAATCAGCAGGCAATAAGCATGGAGCTCAGCAGTGACGAATCATGCTGCTCAACTGGCAATAATCAAGCACGTGACCAGGCAGGAATCACGCAGCTCAGCTGGCAATTGTCAAGCAGATGAGCCGACAGGAATCACGCAGCTCAGCTGGCAATTGTCATGCAGATGAGCCGGCAGGAATCACGCAGCTCAGCAGGCCCTGATCACGTGACTCTGCAGGCACTGATCACCTGGCTGATCAAGTCCAGATCACGTGACTGAGCATGCACTGATCACGTGGCTATCATGCACTGATCACGTGACTGCGCATGCACTGATGACGTGACTGTGCATGCACTGATGACGTGGCTTATCGGGCACTGATCACATGGCTCATCATGCACTGATCACGTGTTTATCAGGCAATGATCAGTGACTGACAGGCGCTGATCATGGGACTGTGCATGCACTGATCACGTGGCTATCATGCACTGATCACGTGACTGCGCATGCACTGATGACGTGGCTGTTCGGGCACTGATCACCTGTTTATCAGGCAGTGATCAGTGACTGACAGGCGCTGATCAGGGGACTGTGCACGCACTGATCAGGTGGCTGATCAGGAACTGACCACCTGACCGCGCATGCAGTGATCACGTGGCTGGTCGTTCACTGATCACCTGTTTATCATACGGTGATCACGTGACTGAGAGGCGCTGATCACGTGACTGTGCCGTCAGTGATCACGTGGCTGAGCAGGCACTGATATCGTGACTGAGCATGCACTGATCATGTGCCGGGAGCCGGGGAGGCATTCCACTCTGGACAAAGGTCATGAGGAAGGAGGTTCGGCATATGCAAATGCGGGATCGAGCCTCAGGAGTCCACCCGGATGTTCTCGAGCATCTCCCCCCCCAAAAAAAACCGGAGTCTGCCTACTGTATTGCTTTGTGCTCTCACCTCTGATTTCACTGGGGGCTGTCCCCCACCACCATCTCGCTCTCTCTGTCAAAGAGTTAACTTACAGCTCCAATTCATAAAGTTCCTTGTCATTCTTCCCTTTAACTTCCAGCTGAGTCTCCATCTGGAGCGCGGAACCCACCACGCTTACTAATTATGCCTGGGCTGCTAAGACCCACTCGAGAAGGTGTCCAGGGTGAGGCACCTTTCGCTATTCGAGAGGCGCCTGCGGCCTACGTAAGTGGTGCAAACTTCTTGTCTTGAAGTTTGATTGGTCTTCCGCGTAAACCAAGCTACTCAGTCTCTTTTCTCCACCGAATTTTCCTACTGAGCTCTCCTCATACTATTATTTTTGACATCTCTGATTAGCATATAAATAGTCGCCTAGGCCATCTCTCCTTCGAATACCCTGGATCAGTTGGGGCTGGTCCCCGGCAGGTGGCGACCGAACAGGGACCTCAGGAGGCAATACTCAAAGAGCTGAGCAGACACGAACCACGCAATCAGCAGGCAATAAGCATGGAGCTCAGCAGTGACGAATCATGCTGCTCAACTGGCAATAATCAAGCACGTGACCAGGCAGGAATCACGCAGCTCAGCTGGCAATTGTCAAGCAGATGAGCCGACAGGAATCACGCAGCTCAGCAGGCCCTGATCACGTGACTCTGCAGGCACTGATCACGTGGCTGATCAAGTCCAGATCACGTGACTGAGCATGCACTGATCACGTGGCTATCATGCACTGATGACGTGACTGCGCATGCACTGATGACGTGGCTGATCGGGCACTGATCACATGGCTCATCATGCACTGATCACGTGTTTATCAGGCAATGATCAGTGACTGACAGGCGCTGATCATGGGACTGTGCACGCACTGATCACGTGGCTATCATGCACTGATCACGTGACTGCGCATGCACTGATGACGTGGCTGTTCGGGCACTGATCACCTGTTTATCAGGCAGTGATCAGTGACTGCCAGGCGCTGATCAGGGGACTGTGCACGCACTGATCAGGTGGCTGATCAGGAACTGACCACCTGACCGCGCATGCAGTGATCACGTGGCTGGTCGTTCACTGATCACGTGTTTATCATACGGTGATCACGTGACTGAGAGGCGCTGATCACGTGACTGTGCCGTCAGTGATCACGTGGCTGAGCAGGCACTGATATCGTGACTGAGCATGCACTGATCATGTGCCGGGAGCCGGGGAGGCATTCCACTCTGGACAAAGGTCATGAGGAAGGAGGCTCGGCAGACGCAAATGCGGGATCGAGCCTCAGGAGTCCACCCGGATGTTCTCGAGCATCTCCCCCCCAAAAAAAACCGGAGTCTGCCTACTGTATTGCTTTGTGCTCTCACCTCTGATTTCACTGGGGGCTGTCCCCCACCACCATCTCGCTCTCTCTGTCAAAGAGTTAACTTACAGCTCCAATTCATAAAGTTCCTTGTCATTCTTCCCTTTAACTTCCAGCTGAGTCTCCATCTGGAGCGCGGAACCCACCACGCTTACTAATTATGCCTGGGCTGCTAAGACCCACTCGAGAAGGTGTCAGGGTGAGGCACCTTTCGCTATTCGAGAGGGCGCCTACGGCCTACGTAAGTGGTGCAAACTTCTTGTCTTGAAGTTTGATTGGTCTTCCGCGTAAACCAAGCTACTCAGTCTCTTTTCTCCACCGAATTTTCCTACTGAGCTCTCCTCATACTATTATTCTTGACATCTCTGATTAGCATATAAATAGTCGCCTAGGCCATCTCTCCTTCGAATACCCTGGATCAGTTGGGGCTGGTCCCGGCAGGTGGCGACCGAACAGGGACCTCAGGAGGCAATACTCAAAGAGCTGAGCAGACACGAACCACGCAATCAGCAGGCAATAAGCATTGAGCTCAGCAGTGACGAATCATGCTGCTCAACTGGCAATAATCAAGCACGTGACCAGGCAGGAATCACGCAGCTCAGCTGGCAATTGTCAAGCAGATGAGCCGACAGGAATCACGCAGCTCAGATGGCAATTGTCATGCAGATGAGCCGGCAGGAATCACGCAGCTCAGCAGGCCCTGATCACGTGACTCTGCAGGCACTGATCACGTGGCTGATCAAGTCCAGATCACGTGACTGAGCATGCACTGATCACGTGGCTATCATGCACTGATGACGTGACTGCGCATGCACTGATGACGTGGCTGATCGGGCACTGATCACATGGCTCATCATGCACTGATCACGTGTTTATCAGGCAATGATCAGTGACTGACAGGCGCTGATCATGGGACTGTGCACGCACTGATCACGTGGCTATCATGCACTGATCACGTGACTGCGCATGCACTGATGACGTGGCTGTTCGGGCACTGATCACCTGTTTATCAGGCAGTGATCAGTGACTGACAGGCGCTGATCAGGGGACTGTGCACGCACTGATCAGGTGGCTGATCAGGAACTGACCACCTGACCGCGCATGCAGTGATCACGTGGCTGGTCGTTCACTGATCACGTGTTTATCATACGGTGATCACGTGACTGAGAGGCGCTGATCACGTGACTGTGCCGTCAGTGATCACGTGGCTGAGCAGGCAATGATATCGTGACTGAGCATGCACTGATCATGTGCCGGGAGCCGGGGAGGCATTCCACTCTGGACAAAGGTCATGAGGAAGGAGGCTCGGCATATGCAAATGCGGGATCGAGCCTCAGGAGTCCACCCGGATGTTCTCGAGCATCTCCCCCCCCAAAAAAAAACCGGAGTCTGCCTACTGTATTGCTTTGTGCTCTCACCTCTGATTTCACTGGGGGCTGTCCCCCACCACCATCTCGCTCTCTCTGTCAAAGAGTTAACTTACAGCTCCAATTCATAAAGTTCCTTGTCATTCTTCCCTTTAACTTCCAGCTGAGTCTCCATCTGGAGCACGGAACCCACCACGCTTACTAATTATGCCTGGGCTGCTAAGACCCACTCAAGAAGGTGTTTAGGGTGAGGCACCTTTCGCTATTCGAGAGGGCGCCTGCTGCCTACGTAAGTGGTGCAAACTTCTTGTCTTGAAGTTTGATTGGTCTTCCGCGTAAACCAAGCTACTCAGTCTCTTTTCTCCACCGAATTTTCCTACTGAGCTCTCCTCATACTATTATTCTTGACATCTCTGATTAGCATATAAATAGTCGCCTAGGCCATCTCTCCTTCGAATACCCTGGATCAGTTGGGGCTGGTCCCCGGCAGGTGGCGACCGAACAGGGACCTCAGGAGGCAATACTCAAAGAGCTGAGCAGACACGAACCACGCAATCAGCAGGCAATAAGCATGGAGCTCAGCAGTGACGAATCATGCTGCTCAACTGGCAATAATCAAGCACGTGACCAGGCAGGAATCACGCAGCTCAGCTGGCAATTGTCAAGCAGATGAGCCGACAGGAATCACGCAGCTCAGCTGGCAATTGTCATGCAGATGAGCCGGCAGGAATCACGCAGCTCAGCAGGCCCTGATCACGTGACTCTGCAGGCACTGATCACGTGGCTGATCAAGTCCAGATCACGTGACTGAGCATGCACTGATCACGTGGCTATCATGCACTGATGACGTGACTGCGCATGCACTGATGACGTGGCTGATCGGGCACTGATCACATGGCTCATCATGCACTGATCACGTGTTTATCAGGCAATGATCAGTGACTGACAGGCGCTGATCATGGGACTGTGCACGCACTGATCACGTGGCTATCATGCACTGATCCCGTGACTGCGCATGCACTGATGACGTGGCTGTTCGGGCACTGATCACCTGTTTATCAGGCAGTGATCAGTGACTGACAGGCGCTGATCAGGGGACTGTGCACGCACTGATCAGGTGGCTGATCAGGAACTGACCACCTGACCGCGCATGCAGTGATCACGTGGCTGGTCGTTCACTGATCACGTGTTTATCATACGGTGATCACGTGACTGAGAGGCGCTGATCACGTGACTGTGCCGTCAGTGATCAGGTGGCTGAGCAGGCACTGATATCGTGACTGAGCATGCACTGATCATGTGCCGGGAGACGGGGAGGCATTCCACTCTGGACAAAGGTCATGAGGAAGGAGGCTCGGCATACGCAAATGCGGGATCGAGCCTCAGGAGTCCACCCGGATGTTCTCGAGCATCTCCCCCGCCAAAAAAAACCGGAGTCTGCCTACTGTATTGCTTTGTGCTCTCACCTCTGATTTCACTGGGGGCTGTCCCCCACCACCATCTCGCTCTCTCTGTCAAAGAGTTAACTTACAGCTCCAATTCATAAATTTCCTTGTCATTCTTCCCTTTAACTTCCAGCTGAGTCTCCATCTGGAGCGCGGAACCCACCACGCTTACTAATTATGCCTGGGCTGCTAAGACCCACTCGAGAAGGTGTCTAGGGTGAGGCACCTTTCGCTATTCGAGAGGGCGCCTGCGGCCTACGTAAGTGGTGCAAACTTCTTGTCTTGAAGTTTGATTGGTCTTCCGCGTAAACCAAGCCACTCAGTCTCTTTTCTCCACCGAATTTTCCTACTGAGCTCTCCTCATACTATTATTTTTGACATCTCTGATTAGCATATAAATAGTCGCCTAGGCCATCTCTCCTTCGAATACCCTGGATCAGTTGGGGCTGGTCCCCGGCAGGTGGCGACCGAACAGGGACCTCAGGGGGCAATACTCAAAGAGCTGAGCAGACACGAACCACGCAATCAGCAGGCAATAAGCATGGAGCTCAGCAGTGACGAATCATGCTGCTCAACTGGCAATAATCAAGCACGTGACCAGGCAGGAATCACGCAGCTCAGCTGGCAATTGTCAAGCAGATGAGCCGGCAGGAATCACGCAGCTCAGCAGGCCCTGATCACGTGACTCTGCAGGCACTGATCACGTGGCTGATCAAGTCCAGATCACGTGACTGAGCATGCACTGATCACGTGGCTATCATGCACTGATGACGTGACTGCGCATGCACTGATGACGTGGCTGATCGGGCACTGATCACATGGCTCATCATGCACTGATCACGTGTTTATCAGGCAATGATCAGTGACTGACAGGCGCTGATCATGGGACTGTGCACGCACTGATCACGTGGCTATCATGCACTGATCACGTGACTGCGCATGCACTGATGACGTGGCTGTTCGGGCACTGATCACCTGTTTATCAGGCAGTGATCAGTGACTGACAGGCGCTGATCAGGGGACTGTGCACGCACTGATCAGGTGGCTGATCAGGAACTGACCACCTGACCGCGCATGCAGTGATCACGTGGCTGGTCGTTCACTGATCACGTGTTTATCATACGGTGATCACGTGACTGAGAGGCGCTGATCACGAGACTGTGCCGTCAGTGATCACGTGGCTGAGCAGGCACTGATATCGTGACTGAGCATGCACTGATCATGTGCCGGGAGCCGGGGAGGCATTCCACTCTGGACAAAGGTCATGAGGAAGGAGGCTCGGCATATGCAAATGCGGGATCGAGCCTCAGGAGTCCACCCGGATGTTCTCGAGCATCTCCCCCCCAAAAAACCGGAGTCTGCCTACTGTATTGCTTTGTGCTCTCACCTCTGATTTCACTGGGGGCTGTCCCCCACCACCGTCTCGCTCTCTCTGTCAAAGAGTTAACTTACAGCTCCAATTCATAAAGTTCCTTGTCATTCTTCCCTTTAACTTCCAGCTGAGTCTCCATCTGGAGCGCGGAACCCACCACGCTTACTAATTATGCCTGGGCTGCTAAGACCCACTCGTGAAGGTGTCTAGGGTGAGGCACCTTTCGCTATTCGAGAGGGCGCCTGCGGCCTACGTAAGTGGTGCAAACTTCTTGTCTTGAAGTTTGATTGGTCTTCCGCGTAAACCAAGCTACTCAGTCTCTTTTCTCCACCGAATTTTCCTACTGAGCTCTCCTCATACTATTATTCTTGACATCTCTGATTAGCATATAAATAGTCGCCTAGGCCATCTCTCCTTCGAATACCCTGGATCAGTTGGGGCTGGTCCCCGGCAGGTGGCGACCGAACAGGGACCTCAGGAGGCAATACTCAAAGAGCTGAGCAGACACGAACCACGCAATCAGCAGGCAATAAGCATGGAGCTCAGCAGTGACGAATCATGCTGCTCAACTGGCAATAATCAAGCACGTGACCAGGCAGGAATCACGCAGCTCAGCTGGCAATTGTCAAGCAGATGAGCCGACAGGAATCACGCAGCTCAGCTGGCAATTGTCATGCAGATGAGCCGGCAGGAATCACGCAGCTCAGCAGGCCCTGATCACGTGACTCTGCAGGCACTGATCACGTGGCTGATCAAGTCCAGATCACGTGACTGAGCATGCACTGATCACGTGGCTATCATGCACTGATGACGTGACTGCGCATGCACTGATGACGTGGCTGATCGGGCACTGATCACATGGCTCATCATGCACTGATCACGTGTTTATCAGGCAATGATCAGTGACTGACAGGCGCTGATCATGGGACTGTGCACGCACTGATCACGTGGCTATCATGCACTGATCACGTGACTGCGCATGCACTGATGACGTGGCTGTTCGGGCACTGATCACCTGTTTATCAGGCAGTGATCAGTGACTGACAGGCGCTGATCAGGGGACTGTGCACGCACTGATCAGGTGGCTGATCAGGAACTGACCACCTGACCGCGCATGCAGTGATCACGTGGCTGGTCGTTCACTGATCACGTGTTTATCATACGGTGATCACGTGACTGAGAGGCGCTGATCACGTGACTGTGCCGTCAGTGATCACGTGGCTGAGCAGGCACTGATATCGTGACTGAGCATGCACTGATCATGTGCCGGGAGACGGGGAGGCATTCCACTCTGGACAAAGGTCATGAGGAAGGAGGCTCGGCATACGCAAATGCGGGATCGAGCCTCAGGAGTCCACCCGGATGTTCTCGAGCATCTCCCCCAAAACCGGAGTCTGCCTACTGTATTGCTTTGTGCTCTCACCTCTGATTTCACTGGGGGCTGTCCCCCACCACCGTCTCGCTCTCTCTGTCAAAGAGTTAACTTACAGCTCCAATTCATAAAGTTCCTTGTCATTCTTCCCTTTAACTTCCAGCTGAGTCTCCATCTGGAGCGCGGAACCCACCACGCTTACTAATTATGCCTGGGCTGCTAAGACCCACTCGAGAAGGTGTCTAGGGTGAGGCACCTTTCGCTATTCGAGAGGGCGCCTGCGGCCTACGTAAGTGGTGCAAACTTCTTGTCTTGAAGTTTGATTGGTCTTCCGCGTAAACCAAGCTACTCCGTCTCTTCTCCACCGAATTTTCCTACTGAGCTCTCCTCATACTATTATTCTTGACATCTCTGATTAGCATATAAATAGTCGCCTAGGCCATCTCTCCTTCGAATACCCTGGATCAGTTGGGGCTGGTCCCCGGCAGGTGGCGACCGAACAGGGACCTCAGGAGGCAATACTCAAAGAGCTGAGCAGACACGAACCACGCAATCAGCAGGCAATAAGCATGGAGCTCAGCAGTGACGAATCATGCTGCTCAACTGGCAATAATCAAGCACGTGACCAGGCAGGAATCACGCAGCTCAGCTGGCAATTGTCAAGCAGATGAGCCGACAGGAATCACGCAGCTCAGCTGGCAATTGTCATGCAGATGAGCCGGCAGGAATCACGCAGCTCAGCAGGCCCTGATCACGTGACTCTGCAGGCACTGATCACGTGGCTGATCAAGTCCAGATCACGTGACTGAGCATGCACTGATCACGTGGCTATCATGCACTGATGACGTGACTGCGCATGCACTGATGACGTGGCTGATCGGGCACTGATCACATGGCTCATCATGCACTGATCACGTGTTTATCAGGCAATGATCAGTGACTGACAGGCGCTGATCATGGGACTGTGCACGCACTGATCAAGTGGCTATCATGCACTGATCACGTGACTGCGCATGCACTGATCACTTGGATATCATGCACTGATCACGTGGCTGATCATACACTGTTCACGTGTCTGACCATGCACTGATCACGTGGCTGATCATGCACTGCTCACGTAACTGATCATGCACTGATCACGTGGCTATCATGCACTGATCACGTGGCTGAACATGCACTGTTCACGTGGCTGATCACACACTGTCACGTGACATATCATGCACTGATCACGTGGCACTCATGCACTGATCACGTGGCTGATCATACTCTGCTCACGTAACTCATGCACACATCACGTGGCTATCATGCACTGCTCACGTGGCTCGTCATTTAATGATCACGTAGCAACCATATACTGGTAACGTGACTGATCATGCAAAGATCACGTAAATGATCATGCACTGTTCACGTGACTGATCATGTACTGATCACGTGACTGATCATGCACTGACCACGTGGCTATCATGCTCTGCTCACGTGGCTGATCATGCAACGATCACGTAGCAACCATGTACTTGTCACGTGACTGATCATGCACTGATCACGTAATTGATCCTGCACTGATCACGTGGCTCATCATGCACTGATCACGTGGCTGATCACACATGTATCACGTGACTGATCATGCACTGATCCCGTGGCTCTCATGCAGTGATCACGTGGCTGTCATGCACTGATCACGTGGATATCATGCACTGATCACGTGGCTGATCACACACGTATCACATGACTGATCATGCACTGATCACGTGGCTATCATGCACTGATCACGTGGCTATCATGCACTGATCATGTGGCTGATCAGGCAATGATCACGTAGCTACCATGTACTGGTCACGTGACTGATCAAACACTGATCACGTAATTGATCATGCACTGATAATGTGGCTGATCATGCACTGATCACGTGGCTGATCATACACTGATCACATAACTGATCATGCACTGATCACGTGACTGATCATGCACTGATCACGTGGCTATCATGCACTTATCACTTGGCTGGACATACACTGATCACGTGCCTGGTCATGCACTGATCACGTGGCTGATCATGCACTGATCACCTGACTGATCATGCACTGATCACGTGGCTATCATGCACTGCTCACGTGGCTGATCATGCCATGATCACGCAGCTACCATGTACTGGTCACATGACTGATCATGCACTGATCACGTGACTGATCATGCAGTGATCACGTGGCTATCATTAACTACTCACGTGGCTGATCATGCAATTATCATGTAGCTACCATGTACAGGTCACGTGAATGATCATACCCCCATCAGGTGACTGATCATGCACTGATCACGTGGCTATCATGCACTGATCACGAGACTGATCATGCACTGTTCACGTCTATATCATGCACTGATCACATGACTGCCCGTGCACTGATCACGTGGATGATCATACACTAATCTTGTGACAGATCATGCACTGATCACGTGGCTGATCATGCACTGATACCGTGACTGAGCATGGACTGATCACATGACTATCATGTAGTGATCACGTGACTTAATGGCGCTGATCATGTGACTGATCATGCGCTGATCATGTTTGCTATCATACACTGATCATGTGCCTCTGGAGGCAATAAACAAAGAGCTGAGTAGGCACGAATCAAACAGTCAGCAGGCAATAATCATGGAACTCAGGTGTGAGGAATCATGCTGCTCAGCTGGCAACAATCAAGCAGCTGAGCAGGCAGGAATTACGCAGCACAGCTGGCAATTGTCAAGCAGATGACAGGCAGGAATCGTGCAGCTCAGCTGGCAATTGTCAAGCAGATGAGCAGACAGTAATCACGCAGCTCAGCAGGCCCAGATCACGTGACTGAGCATGCACTGTTCACGTGGCTGATCATATACTGATCACGTGATGATCATGTACTGATCACTTGGATATCATGCACTGATCACGTGGCTGATCATACACTGTTCACGTGTCTGACCATGCACTGATCACGTGGCTGATCATACACTGCTCACGTAACTGATCATGCACTGATCACGTGGCTATCATGCACTGATCACGTGGCTGAACATGCACTGTTCACGTGGCTGATCACACACCTGTCACGTGACATATCATGCACTGATCACGTGGCACTCATGCACTGATCACGTGGCTGATCATACTCTGCTCACGTAACTCATGCACACATCACGTGGCTATCATGCACTGCTCACGTGGCTCGTCATGGAATGATCACGTAGCAACCATATACTGGTAACGTGAATGATCATGCAAAGATCACGTAAATGATCATGCACTGTTCACGTGACTGATCATGTACTGATCAAGTGACTGATCATGCACTGACCACGTGGCTATCATGCTCTGCTCACGTGGCTGATCATGCAACGATCACGTAGCAACCATGTACTGGTCACGTGACTGATCATGCACTGATCACGTAATTGATCCTGCACTGATCACGTGGCTGATCATGCACTGATCACGTGACTGATCATGCACTGATCTCGTGTCTGATCATGCACTGATCACGTGGTTATAATGCACTGCTCACGTGGCTCGTCATGGAATGATTACGTAGCAACCATGTACTGGTAACGTGACTGATCATGCAAAGATCACGTAAATGATCATGCCCTGTTCACGTGACTGATCATGTACTGATCACGTGACTGATCATGCACTGACCACGTGGCTATCATGCTCTGCTCACGTGGCTGATCATGCAACGATCACGTAGCAACCATGTACTGGTCACGTGACTGATCATGCACTGATAACGTAATTGATCCTGCACTGATCACGTGGCTCATCATGCACTGATCACGTGGCTGATCACACATGTATCACGTGACTGATCATGCACTGATCCCGTGGCTCTCATGCACTGATCACGTGGCTGTCATGCACTGATCACGTGGATATCATGCACTGATCATGTGGCTGATCACACACGTATCACATGACTGATCATGCACTGATCACGTGGCTATCATGCACTGATCACGTGGCTTATCAGGCAATGATCACGTAGCTACCTTGTACTGGTCACGTAACTGATCATGCACTGAGCACGTAATTGATCATGCACTGATCATGTGGCTGATCATGCAGTGATCACGTGGCTGATCATACACTGATCACATAACTGATCATGCACTGATCACGTGACTGATCATGCACTGATCACGTGGCTATCATGCACTGATCACTTGGCTGGACATACACTGATCACGTGCCTGGTCATGCACTGATCACGTGCTGATCATGCACTGATCACGTGACTGATCATGCACTGATCTCGTGTCTGATCATGCACTGATCACGTGACTGATCATGCACTGATCTCGTGTCTGATCATGCACTGATCACGTGGCTATCATGCACTGCTCACGTGGCTGATCATGCCATGATCACGCAGCTACCATGTACTGGTCACATGATTGATCATGCACTGATCACGTGACTGATCATGCAGTGATCATGTGGCTATCATGAACTACTCACGTGGCTGATCATGCAATGATCATGTAGCTACCATGTACAGGTCACGTGAATGTTCATACACCCATCAGGTGACTGATCATGCACTGATCACGTGTCTATCATGCACTGATCACGAGACTGATCATGCACTGTTCACGTCTATATCATGCACTGATCACATGACTGCCCGTGCACTGATCACGTGGATGATCATACACTAATCTTGTGACAGATCATGCACTGATCACGTGGCTGATCATGCACTGATACCGTGACTGAGCATGGACTGATCACATGACTATCATGTAGTGATCACGTGACTTAATGGCGCTGATCATGTGACTGATCATGCACTGATCATGTTTGCTATCATACACTGATCATGTGCCTCTGGAGGCAATAAACAAAGAGCTGAGTAGGCACGAATCAAACAGTCAGCAGGCAATAATCATGGAACACAGGTGTGAGGAATCATGCTGCTCAGCTGGCAATAATCAAGCAGCTGAGCAGGCAGGAATTACGCAGCACAGCTGGCAATTGTCAAGCAGATGACAGGCAGGAATCGTGCAGCTCAGCTGGCAATTGTCAAGCAGATGAGCAGACAGTAATCACGCAGCTCAGCAGGCCCAGATCACGTGACTGAGCATGCACTGTTCACGTGGCTGATCATACACTGATCACGTGATGATCATGTACTGATCACTTGGATATCATGCACTGATCACGTGGCTGATCATACACTGTTCACGTTTCTGACCATGCACTGATCACGTGGCTGATCATACACTGCTCACGTAACTGATCATGCACTGATCACGTGGCTATCATGCACTGATCACGTGGCTGAACATGCACTGTTCACGTGGCTGATCACACACCTGTCACGTGACATATCATGCACTGATCACGTGGCACTCATGCACTGATCACGTGGCTGATCATACTCTGCTCACGTAACTCATGCACACATCACGTGGCTATCATGCACTGCTCACGTGGCTCGTCATGGAATGATCACGTAGCAACCATATACTGGTAACGTGACTGATCATGCAAAGATCACGTAAATGATCATGCACTGTTCACGTGACTGATCATGTACTGATCACGTGACTGATCATGCACTGACCACGTGGCTATCATGCTCTGCTCACGTGGCTGATCATGCAACGATCACGTAGCAACCATGTACTGGTCACGTGACTGATCATGCACTGATCACGTAATTGATCCTGCACTGATCACGTGGCTCATCATGCACTGATCACGTGGCTGATCACACATGTATCACGTGACTGATCATGCACTGATCCCGTGGCTCTCATGCACTGATCACGTGGCTGTCATGCACTGATCACGTGGATATCATGCACTGATCATGTGGCTGATCACACACGTATCACATGACTGATCATGCACTGATCACGTGGCTATCATGCACTGATCACGTGGCTATCATGCACTGACACGTGGCTTATCAGGCAATGATCACGTAGCTACCTTGTACTGGTCACCTAACTGATCATGCACTGAGCACGTAATTGATCATGCACTGATGATGTGGCTGATCATGCTGTGATCACGTGGCTGATCATACTCTGATCACATAACTGATCATGCACTGATCACGTGACTGATCATGCACTGATCACGTGGCTATCATGCACTGATCACTTGGCTGGACATACACTGATCACGTGCCTGGTCATGCACTGATCACGTGGCTGATCATGCACTGATCACGTGACTGATCATGCATTGATCTCGTGTCTGATCATGCACTGATCACGTGACTGATCATGCACTGATCTCGTGTCTGATCATGCACTGATCACGTGGCTATCATGCACTGCTCACGTGGCTGATCATGCCATGATCACGCAGCTACCATGTACTGGTCACATGATTGATCATGCACTGATCACGTGACTGATCATGCAGTGATCACGTGGCTATCATGAACTACTCACGTGGCTGATCATGCAATGATCATGTAGCTACCATGTACAGGTCACGTGAATGATCATACACCCATCAGGTGACTGATCATGCACTGATCACGTGGCTATCATGCACTGATCACGAGACTGATCATGCACTGATCACGTCTATATCATGCACTGATCACATGACTGCCCATGCACTGATCACGTGGATGATCATACACTGATCTTGTGACAGATCATGCACTGATCACGTGGCTGATCATGCACTGATACCGTGACTGAGCATGGACTGATCACATGACTATCATGTAGTGATCACGTGACTTAATGGCGCTGATCATGTGACTGATCATGCGCTGATCATGTTTGCTATCATACACTGATCATGTGCCTCTGGAGGCAATAAACAAAGAGCTGAGTAGGCACGAATCAAACAGTCAGCAGGCAATAATCATGGAACTCAGGTGTGAGGAATCATGCTGCTCAGCTGGCAATAATCAAGCAGCTGAGCAGGCAGGAATTACGCAGCACAGCTGGCAATTGTCAAGCAGATGACAGGCAGGAATCGTGCAGCTCAGCTGGCAATTGTCAAGCAGATGAGCAGACAGTAATCACGCAGCTCAGCAGGCCCTGATCACGTGACTGAGCATGCACTGTTCACGTGGCTGATCATACACTGATCACGTGATGATCATGCACTGATCACTTGGATATCATGCACTGATCACGTGGCTGATCATACACTGTTCACGTGTCTGACCATGCACTGATCACGTGGCTGATCATACACTGCTCACGTAACTGATCATGCACTGATCACGTGGCTATCATGCACTGATCACGTGGCTGAACATGCACTGTTCACGTGGCTGATCACACACCTGTCACGTGACATATCATGCACTGATCACGTGGCACTCATGCACTGATCACGTGGCTGATCATACTCTGCTCACGTAACTCATGCACACATCACGTGGCTATCATGCACTGCTCACGTGGCTCGTCATGGAATGATCACGTAGCAACCATATACTGGTCACGTGACTGATCATGCAAAGATCACGTAAATGATCATGCACTGTTCACGTGACTGATCATGTACTGATCACGTGACTGATCATGCACTGATCACGTGGCTATCATGCACTGCTCACGTGGCTGATCATGCAACGATCACGTAGCAACCATGTACTGGTCACGTGACTGATCATGCACTGATCACGTAATTGATCCTGCACTGATCACGTGGCTCATCATGCACTGATCACGTGGCTGATCACACATGTATCACGTGACTGATCATGCACTGATCACGTGGCTATCATGCACTGATCACGTGGCTGTCATGCACTGATCACGTGGATATCATGCACTGATCACGTGGCTGATCACACACGTATCACATGACTGATCATGCACTGATCACGTGGCTATCATGCACTGATCACGTGGCTGATCATGCACTGATCACGTAGCTACCATGTACTGGTCACGTGACTGATCATGCACTGATCACGTAACTGATCATGCACTGATCACGTGGCTGATCATGCACTGATCACGTGGCTGATCATGCACTGATCACGTAACTGATCATGCACTGATCACGTGACTGATCATGCACTGATCACGTGGCTATCATGCACTGATCACGTGGCTGATCATGCACTGATCACGTGCCTGATCATGCACTGATCACGTGGCTGATCATGCACTGATCACGTGACTGATCATGCACTGATCACGTGGCTGATCATGCACTGATCACGTGACTGATCATGCACTGATCACGTGTCTGATCATGCACTGATCACGTGGCTATCATGCACTGCTCACGTGGCTGATCATGCCATGATCACGCAGCTACCATGTACTGGTCACATGACTGATCATGCACTGATCACGTGACTGATCATGCACTGATCACGTGGCTATCATGAACTACTCACGTGGCTGATCATGCAATGATCATGTAGCTACCATGTACAGGTCACGTGAATGATCATACACCCATCAGGTGACTGATCATGCACTGATCACGTGGCTATCATGCACTGATCACGTGACTGATCATGCACTGATCACGTCTATATCATGCACTGATCACATGACTGCCCATGCACTGATCACGTGGATGATCATACACTAATCTTGTGACAGATCATGCACTGATCACGTGGCTGATCATGCACTGATACCGTGACTGAGCATGGACTGATCACATGACTATCATGTAGTGATCACGTGACTTAATGGCGCTGATCATGTGACTGATCATGCACTGATCATGTTTGCTATCATACACTGATCATGTGCCTCTGGAGGCAATAAACAAAGAGCTGAGTAGGCACGAATCAAACAGTCAGCAGGCAATAATCATGGAACTCAGGTGTGAGGAATCATGCTGCTCAGCTGGCAATAATCAAGCAGCTGAGCAGGCAGGAATTATGCAGCACAGCTGGCAATTGTCAAGCAGATGACAGGCAGGAATCGTGCAGCTCAGCTGGCAATTGTCAAGCAGATGAGCAGACAGTAATCACGCAGCTCAGCAGGCCCTGATCACGTGACTGAGCATGCACTGTTCACGTGGCTGATCATACACTGATCACGTGATGATCATGCACTGATCACTTGGATATCATGCACTGATCACGTGGCTGATCATACACTGTTCACGTGTCTGACCATGCACTGATCACGTGGCTGATCATGCACTGCTCACGTAACTGATCATGCACTGATCACGTGGCTATCATGCACTGATCACGTGGCTGAACATGCACTGATCACGTGGCTGATCACACACCTGTCACGTGACATATCATGCACTGATCACGTGGCACTCATGCACTGATCACGTGGCTGATCATACTCTGCTCACGTAACTCATGCACACATCACGTGGCTATCATGCACTGCTCACGTGGTCACACATGATCACGTAGCAACCATATACTGGTCACGTGACTGATCATGCAAAGATCACGTAATGATCATGCACTGTTCACGTGACTGATCATGTACTGATCACGTGACTGATCATGCACTGATCACGTGGCTATCATGCTCTGCTCACGTGGCTGATCATGCAACGATCACGTAGCAACCATGTACTTGTCACGTGACTGATCATGCACTGATCACGTAATTGATCCTGCACTGATCACGTGGCTCATCATGCACTGATCACGTGGCTGATCACACATGTATCACGTGACTGATCATGCACTGATCCTGTGGCTCTCATGCACTGATCACGTGGCTGTCATGCACTGATCACGTGGATATCATGCACTGATCACGTGGCTGATCACACACGTATCACATGACTGATCATGCACTGATCACGTGGCTATCATGCACTGATCACGTGGCTATCATGCACTGATCACGTGGCTGATCATGCAATGATCACGTAGCTACCATGTACTGGTCACGTGACTGATCATGCACTGATCACGTAATTGATCATGCACTGATCACGTGGCTGATCATGCACTGATCACGTGGCTGATCATACACTGATCACATGACTGATCATGCACTGATCACGTGACTGATCATGCACTGATCACGTGGCTATCATGCACTGATCACGTGGCTGACATACACTGATCACGTGCCTGATCATGCACTGATCACGTGGCTGATCATGCACTGATCACGTGACTGATCATGCACTGATCACGTGGCTATCATGCACTGCTCACGTGGCTGATCATGCCATGATCACGCAGCTACCATGTACTGGTCACATGAGTGATCATGCACTGATCACGTGACTGATCATGCACTGATCACGTGGCTATCATGAACTACTCACGTGGCTGATCATGCAATTATCATGTAGCTACCATGTACAGGTCACGTGAATGATCATACACCCATCAGGTGACTGATCATGCACTGATCACGTGGCTATCATGCACTGATCACGTGACTGATCATGCACTGATCACGTCTATATCATGCACTGATCACATGACTGCCCATGCACTGATCACGTGGATGATCATACACTAATCATGTGACAGATCATGCACTGATCACGTGGCTGATCATGCACTGATACCGTGACTGAGCATGGACTGATCACATGACTATCATGTAGTGATCACGTGACTTAATGGCGCTGATCATGTGACTGATCATGCGCTGATCATGTTTGCTATCATACACTGATCATGTGCCTCTGGAGGCAATAAACAAAGAGCTGAGTAGGCACGAATCAAACAGTCAGCAGGCAATAATCATGGAACTCAGGTGTGAGGAATCATGCTGCTCAGCTGGCAATAATCAAGCAGCTGAGCAGGCAGGAATTACGCAGCACAGCTGGCAATTGTCAAGCAGATGACAGGCAGGAATCGTGCAGCTCAGCTGGCAATTGTCAAGCAGATGAGCAGACAGTAATCACGCAGCTCAGCAGGCCCTGATCACGTGACTGAGCATGCACTGTTCACGTGGCTGATCATACACTGATCACGTGATGATCATGCACTGATCACTTGGATATCATGCACTGATCACGTGGCTGATCATACACTGTTCACGTGTCTGACCATGCACTGATCACGTGGCTGATCATACACTGCTCACGTAACTGATCATGCACTGATCACGTGGCTATCATGCACTGATCACGTGGCTGAACATGCACTGTTCACGTGGCTGATCACACACCTGTCACGTGACATATCATGCACTGATCACGTGGCATCATGCACTGATCACGTGGCTGATCATACTCTGCTCACGTAACTCATGCACACATCACGTGGCTATCATGCACTGATCACGTGGCTCGTCATGGAATGATCACGTAGCAACCATATACTGGTCACGTGACTGATCATGCACTGATCACGTAAATGATCATGCACTGTTCACGTGACTGATCATGCACTGATCACGTGACTGATCATGCACTGATCACGTGGCTATCATGCACTGCTCACGTGGCTGATCATGCAACGATCACGTAGCAACCATGTACTGGTCACGTGACTGATCATGCACTGATCACGTAATTGATCCTGCACTGATCACGTGGCTCATCATGCACTGATCACGTGGCTGATCACACATGTATCACGTGACTGATCATGCACTGATCACGTGCTCTCATGCACTGATCACGTGGCTGTCATGCACTGATCACGTGGATATCATGCACTGATCACGTGGCTGATCACACACGTATCACATGACTGATCATGCACTGATCACGTGGCTATCATGCACTGATCACGTGGCTGATCATGCAATGATCACGTAGCTACCATGTACTGGTCACGTGACTGATCATGCACTGATCACGTAACTGATCATGCACTGATCATGTGGCTGATCATGCACTGATCACGTGGCTGATCATGCACTGATCACATAACTGATCATGCACTGATCACGTGACTGATCATGCACTGATCACGTGGCTATCATGCACTGATCACTTGGCTGGACATGCACTGATCACGTGCCTGATCATGCACTGATCACGTGCTGATCATGCACTGATCACGTGACTGATCATGCACTGATCGTGTCTGATCATGCACTGATCACGTGACTGATCATGCACTGATCGTGTCTGATCATGCACTGATCACGTGGCTATCATGCACTGATCACGTGGCTGATCAGCGCCATGATCACGCAGCTACCATGTACTGGTCACATGACTGATCATGCACTGATCACGTGACTGATCATGCACTGATCACGTGGCTATCATGCACTACTCACGTGGCTGATCATGCAATGATCATGTAGCTACCATGTACAGGTCACGTGAATGTTCATACACCCATCAGGTGACTGATCATGCACTGATCACGTGGCTATCATGCACTGATCACGTGACTGATCATGCACTGTTCACGTCTATATCATGCACTGATCACATGACTGATCATGCACTGATCACGTGGATGATCATACACTGATCTTGTGACAGATCATGCACTGATCACGTGGCTGATCATGCACTGATACCGTGACTGATCATGACTGATCACATGACTATCATGCACTGATCACGTGACTTAATGGCACTGATCATGTGACTGATCAT
>NW_026895056.1:0-21950 GCF_032452875.1 Bos javanicus | reverse complement strand
TGATCAGTGCATGATAGCCACGTGATCAGTGCATGATCAGCCACGTGATCAGTGCGATCAGTCATGTGATCAGTGTGTGATCAGCCACGTGATCAGTGCATGATATCCACGTGATCAGTGCATGATCAGCCACGTGATCAGTGCATGATAGCCACGTGATCAGTGCATGTAGTCAGTCACGAATCATGTGTGATCAGCCACGTGATCAGTGCATGATCAGCCACGTGATCAGTGCATGATCAATTACGTGATCAGTGCATGATCAGATCAGTGACCATTTGCTGGTTGTAGCTACGTGATCGTTGCATGATCAGCCACGTGAGCAGTGCATGATAGCCACGTGATCAGTGCATGATCAGTCACGTGATCAGTACATCAGTCAGTCACGTGAACAGTGCATGATCATTTACGTGATCTTTGCATGATCAGTCATGATTCACCAGTATATGGTTGCTACGTGATCATTCCATGACGAGCCACGTGAGCAGTGCATGATGCCACGTGATGTGTGCATGAGTTGTGAGCAGAGTATGATCAGCCACGTGATCAGTGCATGAGTGCCACGTGATCAGTGCATGATATGTCACGTGACTGGTGTGTGATCAGCCACGTGACAGTGCATGTTCATGCGTGATCAGTGCATGATAGCCACGTGATCAGTGCATGGTCAGTTACGTGAGCAGTGTATGATCAGCCACGTGATCAGTGCATGATCAGACACGTGATCAGTGTATGATCCGTGATCAGTGCATGATATCCAAGTGATCAGTGCATGATCATCACGTGATCAGTGTATGATCAGCCACGTGAACAGTGCATGCTCAGTCACGTGATCAGGGCCTGCTGAGCTGCGTGATTACTGTCTCATCTGCTTGACAATGCCAGCTGAGCTGCACGGTTCCTGCCTGTCATCTGCTTGACAATTGCCAGCTGTGCTGCGTAATTCCTGCCTGCTCAGCTGCTTGGTTATTGCCAGCTGAGCAGCATGATTCCTCACACCTGAGTTCCATGATTGTGCCTGCTGACTGTTTGTTCGTGCCTACTCAGCTCTTTGTTTATTGCCTCCAGAGCACATGATCAGTGTATGATAGCAAACATGATCAGCGCATGATCAGTCACATGATCAGCGCCATTAAGTCACGTGATCACTACACGATAGTCATGTGATCAGTCCATGCTCAGTCACGGTATCAGTGCATGATCAGCTACGTGATCAGTGCATGATCTGTCACAAGATCAGTGTATGATCATCCACGTGATCAGTGCATGGGAGTCATGTGATCAGTGCATGATATAGGCGTGATCAGTGCATGATCAGTCCACGTGATCAGTGCATGATAGCCACGTGATCAGTGCATGATCAGTCACCTGATGGGTGTATGATCAGTCACGTGACCATATGCAGCTACATGATCATTGCATGATCAGCCACATGAGTAGTGCATGATAGCCACGTGATCAGTGCAGATCAGTCACGTGATCAGTGCATGATCGGTCATGTGACCAGTGCATGAGTAGCTGCATGATCATTGCATGATCAGCCACGAGCAGTGCATGATAGCCACGTGATCAGTGCATGATCAGCCACGTGATCAGTGCATGATCAGCCACGTGATCAGTGCATGATCATCGCGTGGTCGGTGCATGATCAGCCACGTGATCAGTGCATGATAGCCATGATCAGTGCATGATCAGTCCATGATCAGTGCATGATCAGTCACGTGATCCGTGTGTGATCAGCCGCGATCAGTGCATGATCAGCCACGTGATCAGTGCAGGATCAATTCGTGATCACGTCATGATTAGTCACGTGATCAGTACATGGTAGCTACGTGATCGTGTCTGATCAGCCATGATCAGTGCATGATAGCCACGTGATCAGTGCAGGATCAATTACGTGATCAGTGCATGATCAGTCACGTGACCAGTACATGGTTGCTCGTGATCGTTGCATGATCAGCCGTGAGCAGAGCATGATAGCCACGTGATCAGTGCATGATCAGTCACGTGATCAGTACATGATCAGTCACGTGAACAGTGCATGATCATTTACGTGATCTTTGCATGATCAGTCACGTGACCAGTATATGGTTGCTTCGTGATCATTCCATGACAGCCACGTGAGCAGTGCATGATAGCCACGTGATGTGTGCATGATGATTCGTGAGGAGTATGATCAGCCACGTGATCAGTGCATGAGTGCCAGGTGATCAGTGCATGATATGCACGTGACAGGTGTGTGATCAGCCACGTGAACAGTGCATGTTCAGCCACGTATTCAGTGCATGATAGCCACGTGATAAGTGCATTATCAGTTACGTGAGCAGTGTATGATCAGCCACGTGATCAGTGCATGGTCAGACACGTGAACAGTGTATGATCAGCCACGTGATCAGTGCATGATATCCAAGTGATCAGTGCATGATCAATCACGTGATCAGTGTATGATCAGCCACGTGAACAGTGCATGCTCAGTCACGTGATCTGGGCCTGCTGAGCTGTGATTACTGTCTGCTCATCTGCTTGACAATTGCCAGCTGAGCTGCACGATTCCTGCCTGTCATCTGCTTGACAATTGCCAGCTGTGCTGCGTAATTCCTGCCTGTTCAGCTGCTTGATTATTGCCAGCTGAGCAGCATGATTCCTCACCTGAGTTCCATGATTATTGCCTGCTGACTGTTTGATTCGTGCCTACTCAGCTCTTTGTTTATTGCCTCCAGAGGCACATGATCAGTGTATGATAGCAAACATGATCAGCGCATGATCAGTCACATGATCAGCGCCATTAAGTCACGTGATCACTACACGATAGTCATGTGATCAGTCCATGCTCAGTCACAGTATCAGTGCATGATCAGCCACGTGATCAGTGCATGATCTGTCACATGATTAGTGTATGATCATCACGTGACCAGTGCATGGGCAGTCATGTGATCAGTGCATGATATAGGCGTGATCAGTGCATGATCAGTCTCGTGATCAGTGCATGATAGCCACGTGATCAGTGCATGATCAGTCACCTGATGGTGTATGATCATTCACGTGACCTGTACAGTAGCTACATGATCATTGCATGATCAGCCACGTGAGTAGTGCATGATAGCCACGTGATCACTGCATGATCAGTCGCGTGATCAGTGCATGATCAGTCATGTGACCAGTACATGGTAGCTGCGTGATCATGGCATGATCAGCACGTGACAGTGCATGACCAGCGTGATCAGTGCATGATCAGACAGATCAGTGCATGATCAGCCACGTGATCAGTGCATGATCAGCCACGTGATCAGTGCATGATCAGTCGCGTCAGTGCATGATCAGCCACGTGATCAGTGCATGACCAGTCGCGTGATCAGTGTATGTCCAGCCACGTGATCAGTGCATGATAGCCACGTGATCAGTGCATGATCATCACGTGATCAGTGCATGATCAGTTACGTGATCAGTGTGTGAGTCAGCCACGTGATCAGTGCATGATCAGCCACGTGATCAGTGCATGATCAGCTACGTGATCGGTGCATGATCAGTCACGTGACCAGTGCACATGGTAGCTACGTGATCATACTGCCTGTGCGTGATCAGTGCATGATATGAGTGCGCCAATGCACGTGATCAGTGCATGATCAGTCACGTGATCGTGTATGATCAGCCACGTGATCAGTGCAGTATCCGCGAGTCAGTGCATGATCAGCCACGTGATCAGTGCATGAGCAGCCACGGGATCAGTGCATGATCAGTCCCGTGATAAGTGCAGTCAAACGTGATCAGTGCATGATGAGCCATGATCAGTGCGGATCAATTACGTGATCAGTGCATGATCAGTCACGTGACCAGTACATGGTTGCTACGTGATCGTGCATGATCAGCCACGTGAGCAGAGCATGATAGCCACGTGATCAGTGCATGATCAGTCACGTGATCAGTGCATGATCAGTCACGTGAACAGTGCATGATCATTCACGTGATCTTTGCATGATCAGTCACGTGACCAGTATATGGTAGCTCGTGATCATTCCATGACCACCACGTGAGCAGTGCATGATAGCCACGTGATGTGTGCATGAGTTTCGTGAGCAGAGTATGATCAGCCACGTGATCAGTGCATGATGAGTGCCGTGATCAGTGCATGATATGTCACGTGACAGGTGTGTGATCAGCCACGTGGACAGTGCATGTTCAGCCACGTGATCAGTGCATGATAGCGTGATCAGTGCATGATCAGTTACGTGAGCAGTGTATGATCAGCACGTGATCAGTGCATGGTCGAACACGTGAACAGTGTATGATCAGCCACGTGATCAGTGCATGATATCCAAGTGATCAGTGCATGATCATCACGTGATCAGTGTATGATCAGCCACGTGAGCAGTGCATGCTCAGTCACGTGATCTGGGCCTGCTGAGCTGCGTGATTACTGTCTGCTCATCTGCTTGACAATTGCCAGCTGAGCTGCACGATTCCTGCCTGTCATCTGCTTGACATTTGCCAGCTGTGCTGCGTAATTCCTGCCTGCTCAGCTGCTTGATTCTTGCCAGCTGAGCAGCATGATTCCTCACACCTGAGTTCCATGATTGTTGCCTGCTGACTGTTTGATTCGTGCCTACTCAGCTCTTTGTTTATTGCCTCCAGAGGCACATGATCAGTGTATGATAGCAAACATGATCAGCGCATGATCAGTCACATGATCAGCGCCATTAAGTCACGTGATCACTACACGATAGTCATGTGATCAGTCCATGCTCAGTCACAGTATCAGTGCATGATCAGCCACGTGATCAGTGCATGATCTGTCACATGATTAGTGTATGATCATCCACGTGACCAGTGCATGGGCAGTCATGTGATCAGTGCATGATGACGTGATCAGTGCATGATCAGTCACGTGATCAGTGCATGATAGCCACGTGATCAGTGCATGCTCAGTCACCTGATGGGTGTATGATCATTCACGTGACCTGTACATGGTAGCTACATGATCATTGCATGATCAGCCACGTGAGTAGTGCATGACAGCCACGTGATCACTGCATGATCAGTCACGTGATCAGTGCATGATCAGTCATGTGACCAGTACATGGTAGCTGCGTGATCATGGCATGATCAGCCACGTGAGCAGTGCATGATAGCCACGTGATCAGTGCATGATCAGTCACGTGATCAGTGCATGATCAGCCACGTGATCAGTGCATGACCAGGCACGTGATCAGTGTATGATCAGCCACGTGATCAGTGCATGATGCCACGTGATCAGTGCATGATCAGTCGTGATCAGTGCATGATCAGTCATGTGATCGGTGCATGATCAGTCACGTGATCAGTGCATGATCAGCCACGTGATCAGTGCATGATCAATTCGTGATCAGTGCATGATCATCACGTGATACGCCAGTATCAATGATCATTGCATGATCAGCCACGTGATCAGTGCATGATAGCCACGATCAGTGCATGATAGCCACGTGATCAGTGCATGATCAGTCATGTGATCGTGTGTGATCAGCGCTGATCGGTGCATGATATCACGTGATCAGTGCGCAGCCACGTGATCAGTGCATGAGAATCACGGGATCAGTGCATGATCAGTCACGTGATACATGTGTGATCAGCCACGTGATCAGTGCATGATAGCCACGTGATCAGTGCAGGATCAATTACGTGATCAGTGCATGATCAGTCATGACCAGTACATGGTTGCTCGTGATCGTTGCATGATCAGCCACGTGAGCAGAGCATGATAGCCACGTGGTCAGTGCATGATCAGTCACGTGATCAGTACATGATCAGTCACGTGAACAGTGCATGATCATTTCGTGATCTTTGCATGATCAGTCACGTTACCAGTATATGGTTGCTCGTGATCATTCCGACAGCCACGTGAGCAGTGCATGATAGCCGTGATGTGTGCATGAGTTCGTGAGCAGAGTATGATCAGCCGTGATCAGTGCATGATGCCGTGATCAGTGCATGATATGTCACGCCAGGATGTGTGATCAGCCACGTGAACAGTGCATATTCAGCCACGTGATCAGTGCATGATAGCCACGTGATCAGTGCATGATCAGTTGCGTGAGCAGTGTATGATCAGCGTGATCAGTGCATGATCAGACATGTGAACAGTGCATGATCAGCCACGTGATCAGTGCATGATATCCAAGTGATCAGTGCATGCATCGTGACGTCAGTGTATGATCAGCCACGTGAACAGTGCATGCTCAGTCACGTGATCAGGGCCTGCTGAGCTGCGTGATTACTGTCTGCTCATCTGCTTGACAATTGCCAGCTGAGCTGCACGATTCCTGCCTGTCATCTGCTTGACAATTGCCAGCTGTGCTGCGTAAGTCCTGCCTGCTCAGCTGCTTGATTATTGCCAGCTGAGCAGCATGATTCCTCACACTGTGTTCCATGATTATTGCCTGCTGACTGTTTGATTCGTACCTACTCAGCTCTTTGTTTATTGCCTCCAGAGGCACATGATCAGTGTATGATAGCAAACATGATCAGCGCATGATCAGTCACATGATCAGCGCCATTAAGTCACGTGATCACTACATGATAGTCATGTGATCAGTCCATGCTCAGTCACGGTATCAGTGCATGATCAGCCACGTGATCAGTGCATGATCTGTCACATGATTAGTGTATGATCATCCACGTGACCAGTGCATGGGCAGTCGTGATCAGTGCATGATATAGGCGTGATCAGTGCATGATCAGTCTCGTGATCAGTGCATGATAGCCACGTGATCAGTGCATGATCAGTCACGTGATGGGTGTATGATCATTCACGTGACCTGTACATGGTAGCTACATGATCATTGCATGATCAGCCACGTGAGTAGTGCATGATAGCCACGTGATCACTGCATGATCAGTCACGTGATCAGTGCATGATCAGTCATGTGACCAGTGCATGGTAGCTGCGTGATCATGGCATGATCAGCCACGTGAGCAGTGCATGATAGCCACGTGATCAGTGCATGATCAGTCACGTGATCAGTGCATGATCAGCCACGTGATCAGTGCATGATGCCACGTGATCAGTGCATGATCAGCCACGTGATCAGTGCATGATGCCACGTGATCAGTGCATGATCAGTCACGTGATCAGTGCATGATCAGTCATGTGATCAGTGCATGATCAGCCACGTGATCAGTGCATGATCAGCCACGTGATCAGTGCATGATCAATTCGTGATCAGTGCATGATAGTCATGATCAGTGCATGATCAGTCACGTGATCATGTGTGATCAGCCACGTGATCAGTGCATGATGAGCCACGTGATCAGTGCATGATCAATTACGCGATCAGTGCATGATCAGTCACGTGACCAGTACATGGTTGCTACGTGATCGTGCATGATCAGCCACGTGAGCAGTGCATGATAGCCACGTGATCAGTGCATGATCAGTCACGTGATCAGTGCATGATCAGTCACGTGAACAGTGCATGATCATTTACGTGATCAGTGCATGATCAGTCACGTGACCAGTATATGTAGCTACGTGATCATTGCATGACAGCCACGTGAGCAGTGCATGATATACGTGATGTGTGCATGAGTTCACGTGAGCAGAGTATGATCAGCCACGTGATCAGTGCATGAGTGCCACGTGATCAGTGCATGATATGTCACGTGACAGGTGTGTGATCAGCCACGTGAACAGTGCATGTTCAGCCACGTGATCAGTGCATGATAGCCACGTGATCAGTGCATGATCAGTTACGTGAGCAGTGTATGATCAGCCACGTGATCAGTGCATGGTCAGACACGTGAACAGTGTATGATCAGCCACGTGATCAGTGCATGATATCCAAGTGATCAGTGCATGATCATCACGTGATCAGTGTATGATCAGCCACGTGAACAGTGCATGCTCAGTCACGTGATCTGGGCCTGCTGAGCTGCGTGATTACTGTCTGCTCATCTGCTTGACAATTGCCAGCTGAGCTGCACGATTCCTGCCTGTCATCTGCTTGACAATTGCCAGCTGTGCTGCGTAATTCCTGCCTGCTCAGCTGCTTGATTATTGCCAGCTGAGCAGCATGATTCCTCACAGCTGAGTTCCATGATTATTGCCTGCTGACTGTTTGATTCGTGCCTACTCAGCTCTTTGTTTATTGCCTCCAGAGGCACATGATCAGTGTATGATAGCAAACATGATCAGTGCATGATCAGTCACATGATCAGCGCCATTAAGTCACGTGATCACTACACGATAGTCATGTGATCAGTCCATGCTCAGTCACGGTGTCAGTGCATGATCAGCCACGTGATCAGTGCATGATCTGTCACATGATTAGTGTATGATCATCCACGTGATCAGTGCATGCAGTCATGTGATCAGTGCATGATATAGCGTGATCAGTGCATGATCAGTCACGTGATCAGTGCATGATAGCCACGTGATCAGTGCATGATCAGTCACCTGATGGGTGCATGATCATTCACGTGACCTGTACATGGTAGCTACATGATCATGCATGATCAGCCACGTGAGTAGTGCATGATAGCCACGTGATCAGTGCATGATCAGTCACGTGATCAGTGCATGATCAGTCATGTGACCAGTACATGGTAGCTCGTGATCATGGCATGATCAGCCACGTGAGCAGTGCATGATCACGTGATCAGTGCATGATCAGTCACGGTGATCATGATCATCACGTGATCAGTCATGATCGCGTGATCAGTGCATGATGATCGCACGTGATCAGTGCATGATCAGCCACGTGATCAGTGCATGATCAGCCACGTGATCAGTGCATGATCAGCCACGTGATCAGTGCAGTAGCCACGTGATCAGTGCGCCAGATGGTCATTGATCAGTGCATGATCAGTTACGTGATCAGTGCATGATCAGCCACGTGATCAGTGCATGATCAGCCACGTGATCAGTGCATGATCATTACGTGATCAGTGCATGATCAGTCACGTGATCAGTACATGATAGTCATGTGATTGATCATGCTGATCGCGTGATCAGTGCATGATCAGCCACGTGATCAGTGCATGATCAGTCACGTGATCAGTGTGATGCATCCGTGATCAGTGCATGATAGTCACGTGATCAGTGCATGATATATACGTGATCAGTGCATGATCAGTCCACGTGATCAGTGCATGATAGCCACGTGATCAGTGCATGATCAGTCACGTGATCAGTGTGATGATCACGTGCCAGTGCATGGTAACTGCGTGATCAGTGCATGATCAGCCACGTGATAGTGCATGATAGCGTGATCAGTGCATGATCAGTCACGTGATCAGTGCATGATCAGTCACGTGATCAGTGCATGCAGCATGCCATGCGTGATCATGCATGATCAGCCACGTGATCAGTGCATGATAGCCGCGTGATCGGTGCATGATCAGCCACGTGATCAGTGCATGATCAGTCACGTGATCAGTGATGATCAGCCAGTGATCAGTGCATGATCATCAAGTCAGTGCATGATCAGCCACGTGATCAGTGCATGATCAGGCACGTGATCAGTGCATGTCAATGTGATCAGTGCATGATCAGCCGTGATCAGTGCATGATCAGTCACGTGATCAGTGCATGATCAGTCATGTGATCAGTGTGCATGATCAGCCACGTGATCAGTGCATGATCAGCCACGTGATCAGTGCATGATCAATCACGTGATCAGTGCATGATCAGTCACGTGATCAGTACATGGTAGCTACGTGATCATGCATGATCAGCCACGTGATCAGTGCATGATAGCCACGTGATCAGTGCATGATCAGCCACAGTCGTGCGATCAGCCACGTGATCGTGTGTGATGCGCAGTCAGTGCATGATATCCACGTGATCAGTGCATCAGCCACGTGATCAGTGCATGAGAGCCACGGATCAGTGCATGATCATCCATGATCATGTGTAGATGTTGTGTCAGTGCATGATGAGCCACGTGATCAGTGCATGATCAATTGCGTGATCAGTGCATGATCAGTCCATGACCAGTACATGGTTGCTCATGATCGTTGCATGATCAGCCACGTGAGCAGTGCATGATAGCCACGTGATCAGTGCATGATCAGTCACGTGATCAGTGCATGATCAGTCACGTGATCAGTGCATGATCTAGATCACATGATCAGTGCGTGCAGTATATGGTACATGCGTGATCATTCCATGACAGCCACGTGAGCAGTGCATGATAGCCACGTGATGTAGTGCATGAGTTCAGCAGTGATCAGTGCAGATCAGATCGCCGTGATCAGTGCATGATATATCCACGTGATCAGTGCATGTGATCATGCGTGATCGTGCATGATCAGCCGTGATGTGCATGATAGCCACGTGATCAGTGCATGATCAGCCACGTGATCAGTGCATGATCAGCCACGTGATCAGTGCATGATCAGTTACGTGATCAGTGTATGATCAGCCACGTGATCAGTGCATGGTCGGACACGTGAACAGTGTATGATCAGCCACGTGATCAGTGCATGATATCCAAGTGATCAGTGCATGATCATCACGTGATCAGTGTATGATCAGCCACGTGAACAGTGCATGCTCAGTCACGTGATCTGGGCCTGCTGAGCTGCGTGATTACTGTCTGCTCATCTGCTTGACAATTGCCAGCTGAGCTGCACGATTCCTGCCTGTCATCTGCTTGACAATTGCCAGCTGTGCCTGTCGTGCTGCTCAGCTGTGATTATTGCCAGCTGAGCAGCATGATTCCTCACACCTGAGTTCCATGATTATTGCCTGCTGACTGTTTGATTCGTGCCTACTCAGCTCTTTGTTTATTGCCTCCAGAGGCACATGATCAGTGTATGATAGCAAACATGATCAGCGCATGATCAGTCACATGATCAGCGCATTAAGTCACGTGATCACTACACGATAGTCATGTGATCAGTCCATGCTCAGTCACGGTATCAGTGCATGATCAGCCACGTGATCAGTGCATGATCTGCAAGATTATGTGATCATCCACGTGATCAGTGCATGGGCAGTCATGTGATCAGTGCATGATATAGGCGTGAACAGTGCATGATCAGTCGTGATCAGTGCATGATAGCCACGTGATCAGTGCATGATCAGTCACCTGATGGGTGTATGATCATTCACGTGACCTGTACATGGTAGCTACATGATCATGCATGATCAGCCACGTGAGTAGTGCATGATAGCCACGTGATCAGTGCATGATCAGTCACGTGATCAGTGCATGATCAGTCACATGACCAGTACATGGTAGCTGCGTGATCATGCATGATCAGCCATGAGCAGTGCATGATAGCCACGTGATCAGTGCATGATCAGTCACGTGATCAGTGCATGATCAGTCACGTGATCAGTGCATGATCAGCACGTGATCAGTGCATGATCAGCCACGTGATCAGTGCATGATAGCCACGTGATCAGTGCATGATCAGCCGTGATCAGTGCATGATCAGTTGTGATCAGTGTGTGATCAGCCACGTGATCAGTGCATGATCAGCCACGATCAGTGCATGATCAATTCGTGATCAGTGCATGATCAGTCACGTGCAGTACATGGTAGCTGCGTGATCATTGCATGATCAGCCACGTGATCAGTGCATGATGAGCCACGTGATCAGTGCATGATAGCCACGTGATCAGTGCATGATCAGTCATGTGATCAGTGCATGATCAGCCGTGATCAGTGCATGATATCCACGTGATCAGTGCATGACAGCCACGTGATCAGTGCATGAGCCGGGATCAGTGCGATCATCACGTGATACATGTGTGATCAGCCACGTGATCAGTGCATGATGAGCCACGTGATCAGTGCAGGATCAATTACGTGATCAGTGCATGATCAGTCAAGTGACCAGTACATGGTTGCTCGTGATCGTTGCATGATCAGCCACGTGAGCAGAGCATGATAGCCGCGTGGTCAGTGCATGATCAGTCACGTGATCAGTACATGATCAGTCACGTGAACAGTGCATGATCATTCGTGATCTGTGCATGATCAGTCACGTGACCAGTATATGGTAGCTCGTGATCATTCCATGACAGCCACGTGAGCAGTGCATGATAGCCACGTGATGTGTGCATGATTCGTGAGCAGAGTATGATCAGCCACGTGATCAGTGCATGAGTGCCACGTGATCAGTGCATGATATGTCACGTGACAGGTGTGTGATCAGCGTGAACAGTGCATGTTCAGCCACGTGATCAGTGCGCGATAGCCACGTGATCAGTGCATGATCAGTTACGTGAGCAGTGTATGATCAGCCACGTGATCAGTGCATGGTCAGACACGTGAACAGTGTATGATCAGCCACGTGATCAGTGCATGATATCCAAGTGATCAGTGCATGATCATCACGTGATCAGTGTATGATCAGCCACGTGAACAGTGCATGCTCAGTCACGTGATCTGGGCCTGCTGAGCTGCGTGATTACTGTCTGCTCATCTGCTTGACAATTGCCAGCTGAGCTGCACGATTCCTGCCTGTCATCTGCTTGACAATTGCCAGCTGTGCTGCGTAATTCCTGCCTGCTCAGCTGCAGTTATTGCCAGCTGAGCAGCATGATTCCTCACAGCTGAGTTCCATGATTATTGCCTGCTGACTGTTTGATTCGTGCCTACTCAGCTCTTTGTTTATTGCCTCAGAGGCACATGATCAGTGTATGATAGCAAACATGATCAGCGCATGATCAGTCACATGATCAGCGCCATTAAGTCACGTGATCACTACACGTTAGTCATGTGATCAGTCCATGCTCAGTCACAGTATCAGTGCATGATCAGCCACGTGATCAGTGCATGATCTGTCACAAGATTAGTGTGATCATCCACGTGATCAGTGCGGGCAGTCATGTGATCAGTGCATGATATAGGCGTGATCAGTGCATGATCAGTCTGTGATCAGTGCATGATAGCCGTGATCAGTGCATGATCAATCACCTGATGGGTGTATGATCATTCGTGACCTGTACATGGTAGCTACATGATCATTGCATGATCAGCCACGTGAGTAGTTCATGATAGCCACGTGATCACTGCATGATCAGTCACGTGATCAGTGCATGATCAGTCATGTGACCAGTACATGGTAGCTGCGTGATCATGGCATGATCAGCCACGTGAGCAGTGCATGATAGCCGTGATCAGTGTGATCAGTCACGTGATCAGTGCGTGATCAGCCACGTGATCAGTGCATGATCAGCACGTGATCAGTGCATGTCAGCCAAGTGATCAGTGCATGATAGCCACGTGATCAGTGCATGATCATCCGTGATCAGTGCATGATCAGCCACGTGATCAGTGTAGTCGTGCACGATCAGTGCATGATGTACAGTCAGTGCATGATCAGTGCGTGATCAGTGCGTCAGTCACGTGACAGTGCATGATAGCCACGTGATCAGTGCATGATCGTGATCAGTGCATGATAGCCGCGTGATCAGTGCAGGATCAATTACGTGATCAGTGCATGATCAGTCACGTGACCAGTACATGGTTGCTCGTGATCGGTGCATGTCAGCCACGTGAGCAGTGCATGATAGCCACGTGATCAGTGCATGATCAGTCACGTAATCAGTACATGATCAGTCACGTGAACAGTGCGTGATCATTTACGTGATCTGTGCATGATCAGTCACGTGACCAGTATATGGTAGCTCGTGATCATTCCATGACGAACCACGTGAGCAGTGCATGATAGCCACGTGATGTGTGCATGAGTTACGTGAGCAGAGTATGATCAGCCACGTGATCAGTGCATGAGTGCCACGTGATCAGTGCATGATATGTCACGTGACAGGTGTGTGATCAGCCACGTGAACAGTGCATGTTCAGCGTGATCAGTGCATGGCCACGTGATCAGTGCATGATCAGTTACGTGAGCAGTGTATGATCAGCCACGTGATCAGTGCATGGTCAGACCGTGAACAGTGTATGATCAGCCACGTGATCAGTGCATGATATCCAAGTGATCAGTGCATGATCAATCACGTGATCAGTGTATGATCAGCCACGTGAACAGTGCATGCTCAGTCACGTGATCTGGGCCTGCTGAGCTGCGTGATTACTGTCTGCTCATCTGCTTGACAATTGCCAGCTGAGCTGCACGATTCCTGCCTGTCATCTGCTTGACAATTGCCAGCTGTGCTGCGTAATTCCTGCCTGCTCAGCTGCTTGATTATTGCCAGCTGAGCAGCATGATCCTCACACTGAGTTCCATGATTATTGCCTGCTGACTGATTCGTGCCTACTCAGCTCTTTGTTTATTGCCTCCAGAGGCACATGATCAGTGTATGGTAGCAAACATGATCAGTGCATGATCAGTCACATGATCAGCGCCATTAAGTCACGTGATCACTGCATGATAGTCATGTGATCAGTCCATGCTCAGTCACGGTATCAGTGCATGATCAGCCACGTGATCAGTGCATGATCTGTCACAAGATTAGTGTATGATCATCCGTGATCAGTGCATGGGCAGTCATGTGATCAGTGCATGATATAGACGTGATCAGTGCATGATCAGTCTATGATCAGTGCATGATAGCCACGTGATCAGTGCATGATCAGTCACCTGATAGGTGTATGATCATTCACGTGACCTGTACATGGTAGCTACATGATCATTGCATGATCAGCCACGTGAGTAGTGCATGATAGCCACGTGATCAGTGCATGATCAGTCACGTGATCAGTGCATGATCAGTCATGTGACCAGTACATGGTAGCTGCGTGATGGCATGATCAGCCACGTGAGCAGTGCATGATAGCCACGTGATCAGTGCATGATCAGTCACGTATCAGTGCATGATCAGCCACGTGATCAGTGCATGATCAGCCACGTGATCAGTGCATGATCATCCGTGATCAGTGCATGATCAGCCACGTGATCAGTGCATGACGCGTGATCAGTGCATGATCAGCCACGTGATCAGTGCATGATCAGCCACGTGATCAGTGCATGATCAGTCACGTGATCAGTTCATGATCGTTATGCCAGTCAGTGCATGATCAGCGTGATCAGTGCATGATCAGCCACGTGATCAGTGCATGATCAGTCACGTGATCAGCATGAAGTCCGTGATCACTACATGATGGTCATCAGCAGTCAGTGCATGATCGATCCACGTGATCAGTGCGATCCAGCCACGTGATCAGTGCATGATCTGTCACAAGATGATCAGCCATGATCATCCACGTGATCAGTGCATGATAGCACGTGATCAGTGCATGATATAGCCGTGATCAGTGCATGATCAGTCACGTGATCAGTGCATGATAGCCACGTGTCAGTGCGCAGTCAGTCACGTGATCAGTGCATGATCAGTCACGTGTCCTGTACGCCGGCAACTACACCAGATGTGTTGCATGATCAGCTCCCGTGATCAGTGCATGATAGCCACGTGATCAGTGCGTCAGTCCGTGATCAGTGCATGATCAGTCATGTGACCAGTGCATGATAGCTGCGTGATCATGCATGATCAGCGTGATCAGTGCATGCCGATAGCACGTGATCAGTGCATGATCAGACCTGAGATCAGTGCATGATCAGTCACGTGATCAGTGCATGATCAGACGTGATCAGTGCATGATCAGTCCGTGATCAGTGCATGATCATGCGTGATCAGTGCATGATAGTCACGTGATCAGTGCATGATCAGCCACGTGATCAATGCATGATAGCCACGTGATCAGTGCATGATCATCACGTGATCAGTGCATGATCAGTGTGATCAGTGCATGATCAGCCACGTGATCAGTGCATGATCAGCCCGCATGATCAGTGCATGATCAGTCGTGATCAGTGCATGATCAGTCACGTGACCAGTACATGGTAGCTGGTCATTGCATGATAAGCCACGTGATCAGTGCATGATAGCCACGTGATCAGTGCATGATCAGACGTGATCAGTGCATGATCAGTCATGTGATCAGTGTATGATCAGCCCATGATCAGTGCATGATATCCACGTGATCAGTGCATGATCAGCCACGTGATCAGTGCATGATAGTCACGTGATCAGTGCATGATCAGTCACGTGATGCATGGTGACAGCCGTGATCAGTGCATGATGAGCCACGTGATCAGTGCATGATCAATTACGTGATCAGTGCATGATCAGTCACGTGACCAGTGCACATGGTTGCTACGTGATCGTTGCATGATCAGCCACGTGAGCAGAGCATGATAGCCACGTGGTCAGTGCATGATCAGTCACGTGATCAGTACATGATCAGTCACGTGAACAGTGCATGATCATTTACGTGATCTTTGCATGATCAGTCACGTTACCAGTATGGTGCTACGTGATCATTCCATGGCGAGCCACGTGAGCAGTGCATGATAGCCACGTGATGTGTGCATGAGTTACGTGAGCAGAGTATGATCAGCCACGTGATCAGTGCATGAGTGCCACGTGATCAGTGCATGATATGTCACGTGACAGGTGTGTGATCAGCCACGTGAACAGTGCATGTTCAGCCACGTGATCAGTGCATGATAGCCACGTGATCAGTGCATGATCAGTTACGTGAGCAGTGTATGATCAGCCACGTGATCAGTGCATGGTCAGACACGTGAACAGTGTATGATCAGCCACGTGATCAGTGCATGATATCCAAGTGATCAGTGCATGATCATCACGTGATCAGTGTATGATCAGCCACGTGAACAGTGCATGCTCAGTCACGTGATCTGGGCCTGCTGAGCTGCGTGATTACTGTCTGCTCATCTGCTTGACAATTGCCAGCTGAGCTGCACGATTCCTGCCTGTCATCTGCTTGACAATTGCCAGCTGTGCTGCGTAATTCCTGCCTGCTCAGCTGCTTGATTATTGCCAGCTGAGCAGCATGATTCCTCACTGAGTTCCATGATTATTGCCTGCTGACTGTTTGATTCGTGCCTACTCAGCTCTTTGTTTATTGCCTCCAGAGGCACACGATCAGTGTATGATAGCAAACATGATCAGCGCATGATCAGTCACATGATCAGCGCCATTAAGTCACGTGATCACTACATGATAGTCATGTGATCAGTCCATGCTCAGTCACGGTATCAGTGCATGATCAGCCACGTGATCAGTGCATGATCTGTCACAAGATTAGTGTATGATCATCCACGTGATCAGTGCACGGGCAGTCATGTGATCAGTGCATGATATAGGCGTGAACAGTGCATGATCAGTCTCGTGATCAGTGCATGATAGCCACGTGATCAGTGCATGATCAGTCACCTGATGGGTGTATGATCATTCACGTGACCTGTACATGGTAGCTACAAGATCATTGCATGATCAGCCACGTGAGTAGTGCATGATAGCCACGTGATCAGTGCATGATCAGTCACGTGATCAGTGCATGATCAGTCATGTGACCAGTACATGGTGCTCGTGATCATGGCATGATCAGCCACGTGACAGTGCATGATAGCCACGTGATCAGTGCATGATCAGACCTGAGATCAGTGCATGATCAGTCACGTGATCAGTGCATGATCAGCCACGTGATCAGTGCATGATCAGTCACGTGATCAGTGCATGATCAGTCACGTGATCAGTGCATGATAGCCACGTGATCAGTGCATGATCAGCCACGTGATCAGTGCATGATGCACGTGATCAGTGCATGATCATCACATCAGTGCATGATCAGTTATGTGATCAGTGTATGATCAGCGTGATCAGTGCATGATCAGTACATGATCAGTGCATGATCAATTACGTGATGTGCATGATCAGTCACTGTGGTCTGGTAGCTACGTGATCATTGCATGATCAGCCACGTGATCGTGCATGATCAGCCACGTGATCAGTGCATGATATGCGTGATCAGTGCATGATCAGTCATGTGATAAGTGTGTGATCAGCCACGTGATCAGTGCATGATATCCACGTGATCAGTGCATGACAGCCACGTGATCAGTGCATGAGAGCCGCGGGATCAGTGCATGATCAGTCACGTGATACATGTGCATGATCAGCCACGTGATCAGTGCATGATGAGCCGCGTGATCAGTGCAGGATCAAATACGTGATCAGTGCATGATCATCACGTGACCAGTACATGGTTGCTCGTGATCGTTGCATGATCAGCGTGAGCAGAGCATGATAGCCGTGGTCAGTGCATGATCAGTCACGTGATCAGTACATGATCAGTCACGTGAACAGTGATCATTTCACGTGATCTTGCATGATCAGTCACGTGACCAGTATATGGTTGCTACGTGATGTTCCGTGACCACGTGAGCAGTGCATGATAGCCACGTGATGTGTGCATGAGTTACGTGATCAGTATGATCAGCCGTGATCAGTGCATGAGTGCCATGATCAGTGCATGATATGTCCGCGTGACAGGTGTGTGATCAGCCACGTGAACAGTGCATGTTCCGTGATCAGTGCATGATAGCCACGTGATCAGTGCATGATCGATTCGTGAGCAGTGTATGATCAGCACGTGATCAGTGCATGATCAGACACGTGAACAGTGTATGATCAGCCACGTGATCAGTGCATGATATCCAAGTGATCAGTGCATGATCATCACGTGATCAGTGTATGCAGCCACGTGAACAGTGCATGCTCAGTCACGTGATCAGGGCCTGCTGAGCTGCGTGATTACTGTCTGCTCATCTGCTTGACAATTGCCAGCTGAGCTGCACGATTCCTGCCTGTCATCTGCTTGACAATTGCCAGCTGTGCTGCGTAACCTGCCTGCTCAGCTGCTTGATTATGCCAGCTGAGCAGCATGATTCCTCCACCTGAGTTCCATGATTATTGCCTGCTGACTGTTTGATTCGTGCCTACTCAGCTCTTTGTTTATTGCCTCCAGAGGCACATGATCAGTGTATGATAGCAAACATGATCAGCGCATGATCAGTCACATGATCAGCGCCATTAAGTCACGTGATCACTACATGATAGTCATGTGATCAGTCATGCTCAGTCACGGTATCAGTGCATGATCAGCCACGTGATCAGTGCATGATCTGTCACGAGATTAGTGTATGATCATCCACGTGATCAGTGCATGCGGGCAGTCATGTGATCAGTGCATGATATAGACGTGAACAGTGCATGATCAGTCTCGTGATCAGTGCATGATAGCCACGTGATCAGTGCATGATCAGTCACCTGATGGGTGTATGATCATTGCGTGACCTGTACATGGTAGCTACATGATCATTGCATGATCAGCCACGTGAGTAGTGCATGATAGCCACGTGATCAGTGCATGATCAGTCACGTGATCAGTGCATGATCAGTCACGTGACCAGTGCATGATAGCTGCGTGATCATGGCATGATCAGCCACGTGATCAGTGCATGATAGCCACGTGATCAGTGCATGATCAGTCACGTGATCAGTGCATGATCAGTCACGTGATCAGTGCATGATCAGCCACGTGATCAGTGTATCAGCCACGTGATCAGTGCATGATAGCACGTGATCAGTGCATGATCAGATCACGTGATCAGTGCATGATCAGTCATGTGATCAGTGCATGGTAGCTGCGTGATCATGCATGATCAGCCACGTGATCAGTGCATGATCAGCCACGTGATCAGTGCATGATCACCGTGATCAGTGCATGATCAGTCACGTGATCAGTGCATGATCAGACGTGTCAGTGCATGATCAGTCACGTGATCAGTGCATGATCAATACGTGATCAGTGCATGATAGTCATGCGTGATCAGTATGTCAGCCACGTGATCAGTGCATGATGCACGTGATCAGTGCATGATCAGTCCGTGATCAGTGCATGATCAGTCACGTGATCAGTGCATGATCAGCCACGTGTCAGTGCATGATCAGCCACATAGTCGTGCATGATCAATTCGTGATCAGTGCATGATCAGTTGTGACCAGTACATGGTAGCTGCGTGATCATTGCCTGATAAGCCACGTGATCAGTGCATGATCAGCCACGTGATCAGTGCATGATAGCCACGTGATCAGTGCATGATCAGTCATGATACGTGTGTGATCAGCCACATGATCAGTGCATGATATCCGTGATCAGTGCATGACAGCCATGATCAGTGCATGAGAGCCACGGGATCAGTGCATGATCAGTCACGTGATACATGTGTGATCAGCCACGTGATCAGTGCATGATGAGCCACGTGATCAGTGCAGGATCAATTACGTGATCAGTGCATGATCAGTCACGTGACCAGTACATGGTTGCTACGTGATCGTTGCATGATCAGCCACGTGAGCAGAGCATGATAGCCACGTGGTCAGTGCATGATCAGTCACGTGATCAGTACATGATCAGTCACGTGAAGAGTGCATGATCATTTACGTGATCTGCATGATCAGTCACGTGACAGTATATGGTTGCTCGTGATCATTCCATGACAGCCACGTGAGCAGTGCATGATAGCCACGTGATGTGCATGAGTTACGTGAGCAGAGTATGATCAGCCACGTGATCAGTGCATGAGTGCCACGTGATCAGTGCATGATATGTCACGTGACAGGTGTGTGATCAGCCACGTGAACAGTGCATGTTCAGCCACGTGATCAGTGCATGATAGCCACGTGATCAGTGCATGATCAGTTACGTGAGCAGTGTATGATCAGCCACGTGATCAGTGCATGGTCAGACACGTGAACAGTGTATGATCAGCCACGTGATCAGTGCATGATATCCAAGTGATCAGTGCATGATCATCACGTGATCAGTATATGATCAGCCACGTGAACAGTGCATGCTCAGTCACGTGATCTGGGCCTGCTGAGCTGCGTGATTACTGTCTGCTCATCTGCTTGACAATTGCCAGCTGAGCTGCACGATTCCTGCCTGTCATCTGCTTGACAATTGCCAGCTGTGCTGCGTAATTCCTGCCTGCTCAGCTGCTTGATTATTGCCAGCTGAGCAGCATGATTCCTCACACCTGAGTTCCATGATTATTGCCTGCTGACTGTTTGATTCGTGCCTACTCAGCTCTTTGTTTATTGCCTCCAGAGGCACATGATCAGTGTATGATAGCAAACATGATCAGCGCATGATCAGTCACATGATCAGCGCCATTAAGTCACGTGATCACTACATGATAGTCATGTGATCAGTCCATGCTCAGTCACGGTATCAGTGCATGATCAGCCACGTGATCAGTGCATGATCTGTCACATGATTAGTGTATGATCATCCACGTGATCAGTGCGGGCAGTCATGTGATCAGTGCATGATATAGGCGTGAACAGTGCATGATCAGTCTCGTGATCAGTGCATGATAGCCACGTGATCAGTGCATGATCAGTCACCTGATGGTGTGATCATTCACGTGACCTACATGGTAGCTACGCATTGCATGATCAGCCACGTGATAGTGCATGATAGCCACGTGATCACTGCATGATCAGTCACGTGATCAGTGCATGATCAGTCATGTGACCAGTACATGGTAGCTGCGTGATCATGGCATGATCAGCCACGTGACAGTGCATGATAGCCGTGATCAGTGCATGATCAGTCACGTGATCAGTGCATGATCAGCCACGTGATCAGTGCATGATCAGCCACGTGATCAGTGCATGATCAGCAAGTGATCAGTGCATGATAGCCACGTGATCAGTGCATGATCAGCGTGATCAGTGCATGATCAGTTATGTGATCAGTATGATCAGCCACGTGATCAGTGCATGATCAGCCACGTGATCAGTGCATGATCAATTGCGTGATCAGTGCATGATCAGTCACGTGACCAGTACATGGCATCAGCTCGTGATGTTGCATGATCAGCCACGTGATCAGTGCATGATAGCCACGTGATCAGTGCATGATCAGCCACGTGATCAGTGCATGATCAGTCACTGTGTCAGTGCATGATCAGCCACGTGATCAGTGCATGATCAGCGTGATCAGTGCATGACAGCCACGTGATCAGTGCATGAGCCACGTGATCAGTGCATGATCATCACGTGATCGTGTGTGATCAGCCACGTGATCAGTGCATGATCAGCCACGTGATCAGTGCATGAT
>NW_026895055.1:0-22224 GCF_032452875.1 Bos javanicus | reverse complement strand
GATCAGTGCATGATCAGCCACGTGATCAGTGCATGATAGCCACGTGATCAGTGCATGATCAGTCACGTGATCAGTGCATGATCAGCCACGTGATCAGTGCATGATCAGTCACGTGATCAGTGCGGCGTCAGCCAAGTGATCAGTGTGATAGCCACGTGATCAGTGCATGATCAGTACGTGATCAGCATGATCAGTCACATCAGTGCATGATCAGCCACGTGATCAGTGCATGATCAGCCACATGATCAGTGCATGATCAATTACGTGATCAGTGCATGATCAGTCACGTGATCAGTGCATGATAGCCACGTGATCATTGATGATCAGCCACGTGATCAGTGCATGATAGCCACGTGATCAGTGCATGATCAGCCACGTGATCAGTGCATGATAGCCATGTGATCAGTGCATGATCAGTCACGTGATCAGTGCATGATCAGCCACGTGATCAGTGCATGATAGCCACGTGATCAGTGCATGATCAGTTACGTGATCAGCATGATCAGTCACGTGACCAGTACATGGTAGCTAATGTGATCATTGCATGATCAGCCACGTGATCAGTGCATGATAGCCACGTGATCAGTGCATGATCAGTCACGTGATCAGTGCATGATCAGTCACGTGATTAGTGCATGATCAGTTACGTGATCAGTGCATGATCAGCCACGTGATCAGTGCATGATAGCACGTGATCATTGCCTGATCAGCCACATGATCAGTGCATGATAGCGTGATCAGTGCATGAAGCCACGTGATCAGTGCATGAGAGCTCACGGATCAGTGCATGATCAGTCACGTGATACATGTGTGATCAGCCACGTGATCAGTGCATGATCAGCCACGTGATCAGTGCATGATCAATCACGTGATCAGTGCATGATCAGTCATGTGATCAGTACATGGTAGCTACGTGATCATTGCATGATCAGCCACGTGAGCAGTGCATGATAGCCACGTGATCAGTGCATGATCAGTCACGTGATCAGTACATGATCAGTCACGTGATCAGTGCATGATCATTTACGTGATCTTGCATGATCAGTCACGTGACCAGTATATGGTAGCTACGTGATCATTCCATGACAGCCACGTGAGCAGTGCATGATAGCCACGTGATGTGTGCATGAGTTACGTGATCAGAGTATGATCAGCCACGTGATCAGTGCATGAGTGCCACGATCAGTGCATGATAAGTCACGTGACAGTGTGTGATCAGCCACGTGAACAGTGCATGTTCAGCCACGGATCAGTGCATGATAGCCACGTGATCAGTGCATGATCAGTTACGTGAGCAGTGTATGATCAGCCACGTGATCAGTGCATGGTCAGACACGTGAACAGTGTATGATCAGCCACGTGATCAGCGCATGATATCCAGTGATCAGTGCATGATCATCACGTGATCAGTGTATGATCAGCCACGTGAACAGTGCATGCTCAGTCACGTGATCTGGGCCTGCTGAGCTGCGTGATTACTGTCTGCTCATCTGCTTGACAATTGCCAGCTGAGATCTGTGCAATGCATCAATGCAGCTGCTTGATTATTGCCAGCTGAGCAGCATGATTCCTCACAGCTGAGTTCCATGATTATTGCCTGCTGACTGTTTGATTCGTGCTACTCAGCTCTTGTTTATTGCTCCAGAGGCACATGATCAGTGTATGATAGCAAACATGATCAGCATGATCAGTCACATGATCAGCATGAAGTCACGTGATCACTACATGATAGTCATGTGATCAGTCCATGCTCAGTCACGTGATCAGTGCATGATCAGCCACGTGATCAGTGCATGATCTGTCACATGATTAGTGTATGATCAGCCACGTGATCAGTGCATGATGCTACGTGATCAGTGCATGATCAGACGTGATCAGTGCATGATAGCCACGTGATCAGTGCATGATCAGTCACCTGATGGGTGATGATCATTCACGTGATGTACATGGTAGCATGATCATTGCATCCACGTGAGAGTGCATGATAGCCACGTGATCAGTGCATGATCAGTCACGTGATCAGTGCATGATCAGTCATGACCAGTACATGGTAGCCGTGATCATGCATGATCAGCCACGTGATCAGTGCATGATAGCCACGTGATCAGTGCATGATCAGTCACGTGATCAGTGCATGATCAGTTACGTGATCAGTGCGATCAGCCACGTGATCAGTGCATGATCAGCCACGTGATCAGTGCATGATCAACACGTGATCAGTGCATGATCAGTCACGTGATCAGTACATGGTAGCCACGTGATCAGTGCATGATCAGCCACGTGATCAGTGCATGATAGCCACGTGATCAGTGCATGATAGCCACGTGATCAGTGCATGATCAGTCATGTGATACGTGTGATCAGCCACGTGATCAGTGCATGATATCCACGTGATCAGTGCATGACAGCCACGTGATCAGTGCATGAGAGCCACGTGATCAGTGCATGATCAGTCACGTGATACAGTGTGTGATCAGCCACGTGATCAGTGCATGATGAGCCACGTGATCAGTGCATCAATTACGTGATCAGTGCATGATCAGTCACGTGACCAGTACATGGTTGTTACATGATCGCTGCATGATCAGCCACGTGAGCAGAGCATGATAGCTACGTGATCAGTGCATGATCAATCATGTGATCAGTACATGATCAGTCACGTGAACAGTGCATGATCATTTACGTGATCTTTGCATGATCAGCCACGTTACCAGTATATGGTAGCACGTGATCATTCCATGACAGCCACGTGAGCAGTGCATGATAGCCACGTGATGTGTGCATGAGTTACGTGATCAGAGTATGATCAGTCACGTGATCAGTGCATGAGTGCCACGTGATCAGTGCATGATATGTCACGTGACAGGTGTGTGATCAGCCACGTGAACAGTGCATGTTCAGCCACGTGATCAGTGCATGATAGCCACGTGATCAGTGCATGATCAGTTACGTGAGCAGTGTATGATCAGCCACGTGATCAGTGCATGGTCGTACACGTGAACAGTGTATGATCAGCCACGTGATCAGTGCATGATATCCAAGTGATCAGTGCATGATCACACGTGATCAGTGTATGATCAGCCACGTGAACAGTGCATGCTCAGTCACGTGATCCGGGCCTGCTGAGCTGCGTGATTACTGTCTGCTCATCTGCTTGACAATTGCCAGCTGAGCTGCACGATTCCTGCCTGTCATCTGTTTGACAATTGCCAGCTGTGCTGCGTAATTCCTGCCTGCTCAGCTGCTTGATTATTGCCAGCTGAGCAGCATGATTCCTCACACCTGAGTTCCATGATTATTGCCTGCTGACTGTTTGATTCGCCTACTCAGCTCTTTGTTTATTGCCTCCAGAGGCACATGATCAGTGTATGATAGCAAACATGATCAGCGTGATGATCAGTCACATGATCAGCGCCATTAAGTCACGTGATCACTACATGATAGTCATGTGATCAGTCCATGCTCAGTCAGTATCAGTGCATGATCAGCCACGTGATCAGTGCATGATCTGTCACAAGATTAGTGTATGATCATCCACGTGATCAGTGCACGGGCAGTCATGTGATCAGTGCATGATATAGACGTGAACAGTGCATGATCAGTCTCGTGATCCGTACATGATAGCCACGTGATCAGTGCATGATCAGTCACCTGATGGGTGTATGATCATCCACGTGACCTGTACATGGTAGCTACATGATCATTGCATGATCAGCCACGTGAGTAGTTCATGATAGCCATGTGATCACTGCATGATCAGTCACGTGATCAGTGCATGATCAGTCATGTGACCAGCACATGGTAGCTGCGTGATCATGGCATGATTAGCCACGTGAGCAGTGCATGACAGCCACGTGATCAGTGCATGATCAGACACGATCAGTGCATGATCAGTCACGTGATCAGTGCATGATCAGCCACGTGATCAGTGCATGACCAGGCACATGATCAGTGTATGTCCAGCCAAGTGATCAGTGCATGATAGCCACGTGATCAGTGCATGATCAGTCACGTGATCAGTGCATGATCAGTTACGTGATCAGCGTATGATCAGCCACGTGATCAGTGTATGATCAGCTACATGATCAGTATGATCAATTACGTGGTCAGTGCATGATCAATTACGCGATCAGCACATGGTAGCTACGTGATCATTGCATGATCAGCCACGTGATCAGTGCATGATAGCCACGTGATCAGTGCATGATAGCCACGTGATCAGTGCATGATCAGTCACGAGATACGTGATCAGCTACGTGATCAGTGCATGATATCCACGTGATCAGTACATGACAGCCACGTGATCAGTGCATGAGAGCTACGTGATCAGTGCATGATCAGTCACGCGATACATGTGTGATCAGCTACGTGATTGGTGCATGATGAGCCACGTGATCAGTGCAGGATCAATTACGTGATCAGTGCATGATCAGTCACGTGACTAGTACATGGTTGCTGCGTGATCGTGCATGATCAGCCACGTGAGCAGAGCATGACAGCTAAGTGGTCAGTGCATGATCAGTCACATGATCAGCATGATCAGTCACGTGAATGCGCATGATCATTTACGTGATCTTTGCATGATCAGTCACGTTATCAGTATATGGTTAGCCACGTGATCATTCCATGACGAGTCACGTGAGCAGTGCATGATAGCCACGTGATGTGTGCATGAGTTACGTGAGCAGAGTATGATCAGCCACGTGATCAGTGCATGAGTGCCACGTGATCAGTGCATGATATGTCACGTGACAGGTGTGTGATCAGCCACGTGAACAGTGCATGTTCAGCCACGTGATCAGTGCATGATAGCCACGTGATCAGTGCATGATCAGTTACGAGAGCAGTGTATGATCAGCCACGTGATCAGTGCATGGTCAGACACGTGAACAGTGTATGATCAGCCACGTGATCAGTGCATGATATCCAAGTGATCAGTGCATGATCATCACGTGATCAGTGTATGATCAGCCACGTGAACAGTGCATGCTCAGTCACGTGATCTGGGCCTGCTGAGCTGCGTGATTACTGTCTGCTCATCTGCTTGACAATTGCCAGCTGAGCTGCACGATTCCTGCCTGTCATCTGCTTGACAATTGCCAGCTGTGCTGCGTAATTCCTGCCTGCTCAGCTGCTTGATTATTGCCAGCTGAGCAGCATGATTCCTCACACCTGAGTTCCATGATTATTGCCTGCTGACTGTTTGATTCGTGCCTACTCAGCTCTTTGTTTATTGCCTCCAGAGGCACATGATCAGTGTATGATAGCAAACATGATCAGCGCATGATCAGTCACATGATCAGCGCCATTAAGTCACGTGATCACTACATGATAGTCATGTGATCAGTCCATGCTCAGTCACGGTATCAGTGCATGATCAGCCACGTGATCAGTGCATGATCTGTCACAAGATTAGTGTATGATCATCCACGTGATCAGTGCACGGGCAGTCATGTGATCAGTGCATGATATAGACGTGAACAGTGCATGATCAGTCTCGTGATCAGTGCATGATAGCCACGTGATCAGTGCATGATCAGTCACCTGATGGGTGTATGATCATTCACGTGACCTGTACATGGTAGCTACATGATCATTGCATGATCAGCCACGTGAGTAGTGCATGATCGCCACGTGATCAGTGCATGATCAGTCACGTGATCAGTGCATGATCAGTCATGTGACCAGTACATGGTAGCTCGTGATCATGCATGATCAGCCACGTGAGCAGTGCATGATAGCCACGTGATCAGTGCATGATCAGTCACGTGATCAGTGCATGATCAGTCACGTGATCAGTGCATGATCAGCCACGTGATCAGTGCATGATCAGCCACGTGATCAGTGCATGATCAGCCACGTGATCAGTGCATGATCAGCATGACAGCCACGTGATCAGTGCATGATCAGCCACGTGATCAGTGCGATAGCCACGTGATCAGTGCATGATAGCCACGTGATCAGTGCATGATCAGTCACGTGATAGTGCATGATCAGCCACGTGATCAGTGCATGATATCCACGTGATCAGTGCATGATCAGCCACGTGATCAGTGCATGAGAGCCACGTGATCAGTGCATGATCAGTCACGTGATACATGTGTGATCAGCCACGTGATCAGTGCATGATCAGCCACGTGATCAGTGCATGATCAATTACGTGATCAGTGCATGATCAGTCACGTGATCAGTACATGGTTGCTCACGTGATCAGTGCATGATCAGCCACGTGATCAGTGCATGATAGCCACGTGATCAGTGCATGATCAGTCACGTGATCAGTGCATGATCAGTCACGTGATCAGTGCATGATCAGTTACGTGATCAGTGCATGATCAGTCACGCACTGTATATGGTTGCTACGTGATCATTGCATGACAGCCACGTGATGCATGATAGCCACGTGATGTGTGCATGAGTCACGTGATCAGTGCATGATCAGCCACGTGATCAGTGCATGATAGCCACGTGATCAGTGCATGATCAGTTACGTGATCAGTGCATGATCAGCCACGTGATCAGTGCATGTCAGACACGTGAACAGTGTATGATCAGCCACGTGATCAGTGCATGATATCCACGTGATCAGTGCATGATCATCACGTGATCAGTGTATGATCAGCCACGTGAACAGTGCATGCTCAGTCACGTGATCTGGCCTGCTGAGCTGCGTGATTACTGTCTGCTCATCTGCTTGACAATTGCCAGCTGAGCTGCACGATTCCTGCCTGTCATCTGCTTGACAATTGCCAGCTGTGCTGCGTAATTCCTGCCTGCTCAGCTGCTTGATTATTGCCAGCTGAGCAGCATGATTCCTCACACCTGAGTTCCATGATTATTGCCTGCTGACTGTTTGATTCGTGCCTACTCAGCTCTTTGTTTATTGCCTCCAGAGGCACATGATCAGTGTATGATAGCAAACATGATCAGCGCATGATCAGTCACATGATCAGCGCCATTAAGTCACGTGATCACTACATGATAGTCATGTGATCAGTCCATGATCAGTCACGTGATCAGTGCATGATCAGCCACGTGATCAGTGCATGATCTGTCACAAGATTAGTGTATGATCATCCACGTGATCAGTGCACGGGCAGTCATGTGATCAGTGCATGATATAGACGTGAACAGTGCATGATCAGTCTCGTGATCAGTGCATGATAGCCATGTGATCATGCATGTCACCTGATGGGTGTATGATCATTCACGTGACAGTGCATGGTAGCTACATGATCATTGCATGATCAGCCACGTGAGTAGTTCATGATAGCCACGTGATCAGTGCATGATCAGTCACGTGGATCAGTGCATGATCAGTCATGACCAGTACATGGTAGCTGCGTGATCATGGCATGATCAGCCACGTGAGCAGTGCATGATAGCCACGTGATCAGTGCATGATCAGACACGTGATCAGTGCATGATCAGTCACGTGATCAGTGCATGATCAGCCACGTGATCAGTGCATGATCAGGCACGTGATCAGTGCATGTCAGCCACGTGATCAGTGCATGATAGCCACGTGATCAGTGCATGATCAGTCACGTGATCAGTGCATGATCAGTTACGTGATCAGTGTATGATCAGCCACGTGATCAGTGCATGATCAGCCACGTGATCAGTGCATGATCAATTACGTGATCAGTGCATGATCAGTCACGTGATCAGTGCATGGTAGCTACGTGATCATTGCATGATCAGCCACGTGAACAGTGCATGATCAGCCACGTGATCAGTGCATGATCAGCCACGTGATCAGTGCATGATCAGCACGTGATCAGCATGATCAGCCACGTGATCAGTGCATGATCAGCCACGTGATCAGTGCATGATCAGTCACGTGATCAGTGCATGATCAGCCACGTGATCAGTGCATGGCAGCTACGATCAGTGATCAGCCACGATCAGTGCATGATCAGCCACGTGATCAGTGCATGATAGCCACGTGATCAGTGCATGATCAGTCACGTGATACGTGTGTGATCAGCCACGTGATCAGTGCATGATATCCACGTGATCAGTGCATGACAGCCACGTGATCAGTGCATGATAGCCACGGATCAGTACATCAGTCACGTGATATGCGTGTGATCAGCCACGTGATCAGTGCATGATGAGCCACGTGATCAGTGCATCAACATGATCAGTGCATGATCAGTCACGTGACTAGCATATGTTGCTACGTGATCGTGCATGATCAGCCACGTGAGCAGAGCATGATAGCCACGTGATCAGTGCATGATCAGTCACGTGATCAGTACATGATCAGTCACGTGAACAGTGCATGATCATTTACGTGATCTTGCATGATCAGTCACGTGACCAGTATATGGTAGCTACGTGATCATTCCATGACGAGCCACGAGCAGTGCATGATAGCCACGTGATGTGTGCATGAGTTACGTGAGCAGAGTATGATCAGCCACGTGATCAGTGCATGAGTGCCACGTGATCAGTGCATGATATGTCACGTGACAGGTGTGTGATCAGCCACGTGAACAGTGCATGTTCAGCCACGTGATCAGTGCATGATAGCCACGTGATCAGTGCATGATCAGTTACGTGAGCAGTGTATGATCAGCCACGTGATCAGTGCATGGTCAGACACGTGCAGTGTATGATCAGCCACGTGATCAGTGCATGATATCCAAGTGATCAGTGCATGATCACTGACATCAGTGTATGATCAGCCACGTGAACAGTGCATGCTCAGTCACGTGATCTGGGCCTGCTGAGCTGCGTGATTACTGTCTGCTCATCTGCTTGACAATTGCCAGCTGAGCTGCACGATTCCTGCCTGTCATCTGCTTGACAATTGCCAGCTGTGCTGTAATTCCTGCCTGCTCAGCTGCTTGATTATTGCCAGCTGAGCAGCATGATTCCTCACACCTGTGTTCCATGATTATTGCCTGCTGACTGTTTGATTCGTGCCTACTCAGCTCTTTGTTTATTGCCTCCAGGAGGCACATGATCAGTGTATGATAGCAAACATGATCAGCGCATGATCAGTCACATGATCAGCGCTTTAAGTCACGTGATCACTACATGATAGTCATGTGATCAGTCCATGCTCAGTCACGGTGATCAGTGCATGATCAGCCACGTGATCAGTGCATGATCTGTCACAAGATTAGTGTATGATCATCCACGTGATCAGTGCATGGGCAGTCATGTGATCAGTGCATGATATAGACGTGAACAGTGCATGATCAGTCGTGATCAGTGCATGATAGCCACGTGATCAGTGCATGATCAGTCACCTGATGGGTGTATGATCATTCACGTGACCTGTACAGCTACATGATCATTGCATGATCAGCCACGTGAGTAGTGCATGATCAGCCACGTGATCAGTGCATGATCAGTCACGTGATCAGTGCATGATCAGTCATGATCAGTACATGGTAGCTGCGATCAGTGCATGATCAGCCGTGATCAGTGCATGATAGCCACGTGATCAGTGCATGATCAGTCACGTGATCAGTGCATGATCAGTTATGATCAGTGCATGATCAGCCACGTGATCAGTGCATGATCAGCCACATGATCAGTGCATGATCAATTACGTGATCAGTGCATGATCAGTCACGTGACCAGTACATGGTAGCTACGTGATCATTGCCTGATCAGCCACATGATCAGTGCATGATAGCCACGTGATCAGTGCATGATAGCCACGTGATCAGTGCATGATCAGTCATGTGATACGTGTGTGATCAGCCACGTGATCAGTGCATGATATCCACGTGATCAGTGCATGACAGCACGTGATCAGTGCATGATAGCCACGGGATCAGTGCATGATCAGTCACGTGATCATGTGATCAGCCACGTGATCAGTGCATGATGAGCCACGTGATCAGTGCATGATCAATTACGTGATCAGTGCATGATCAGTCACGTGACCAGTACATGGTTGCCACGTGATCATTGCATGATCAGCCACGTGAGCAGAGCATGATAGCCACGTGGTCAGTGCATGATCAGTCACGTGATCAGTGCATGATCAGTCACGTGATCAGTGCATGATCATTTACGTGATCTTTGCATGATCAGTCACGTGACCAGTATATGGTTGCCACGTGATCATTCCATGATCAGTCCACGTGAGCAGTGCATGATAGCCACGTGATGTGTGCATGAGTTACGTGAGCAGAGTATGATCAGCCACGTGATCAGTGCATGATAGCCACGTGATCAGTGCATGATCAGTTACGTGAGCAGTGTATGATCAGCCACGTGATCAGTGCATGGTCAGACACGTGAACAGTGTATGATCAGCCACGTGATCAGTGCATGATATCCAAGTGATCAGTGCATGATCATCACGTGATCAGTGTATGATCAGCCACGTGAACAGTGCATGCTCAGTCACGTGATCTGGGCCTGCTGAGCTGCGTGATTACTGTCTGCTCATCTGCTTGACAATTGCCAGCTGAGCTGCACGATTCCTGCCTGTCATCTGCTTGACAATTGCCAGCTGTGCTGCGTAATTCCTGCCTGCTCAGCTGCTTGATTATTGCCAGCTGAGCAGCATGATTCCTCACAGCTGAGTTCCATGATTATTGCCTGCTGACTGTTTGATTCGTGCCTACTCAGCTCTTTGTTTATTGCCTCTAGAGGCACATGATCAGTGTATGATAGCAAACATGATCAGCGCATGATCAGTCACATGATCAGCGCCATTAAGTCACGTGATCACTACATGATAGTCATGTGATCAGTCCATGCTCAGTCACGGTATCAGTGCATGATCAGCCACGTGATCAGTGCATGATCTGTCACATGATTAGTGTATGATCATCCACGTGATCAGTGCATGGCAGTCATGTGATCAGTGCATGATATAGACGTGATCAGTGCATGATCAGTCTCGATCAGTGCATGATAGCCACGTGATCAGTGCATGATCAGTCACCTGATGGGTGTATGATCATTCACGTGACCTGTACATGGTAGCTACATGATCATTGCATGATCAGCCACGTGAGTAGTGCATGATAGCCACGTGATCACTGCATGATCAGTCACGTGATCAGTGCATGATCAGTCATGTGACCAGTACATGGTAGCTGCGTGATCAGTGCATGATCAGCCACGTGAGCAGTGCATGATAGCCACGTGATCAGTGCATGATCAGACACGTGATCAGTGCATGATCAGTCACGTGATCAGTGCATGATCAGCCACGTGATCAGTGCATGACCAGCACGCGATCAGTGTATGTCAGCCAAGTGATCAGTGCATGATAGCCACGTGATCAGTGCATGATCAGTCACGTGATCAGTGCATGATCAGTTATGTGATCAGTGCGATCAGCCACGTGATCAGTGCATGATCAGCCACGTGATCAGTGCATGATCAATTACGTGATCAGTGCATGATCAGTCACGTGATCAGTACATGGTAGCCATGCGGACGCCGTTGATCAGCCACGTGATCAGTGCATGATAGCCACGTGATCAGTGCATGATAGCCACGTGATCAGTGCATGATCAGTCATGTGATACGTGTGTGATCAGCCACGTGATCAGTGCATGATATCCACGTGATCAGTATGACAGCCACGTGATCAGTGCATGAGAGCCACGTGATCAGTGCATGATCAGTCACGTGATACATGTGTGATCAGCCACGTGATCAGTGCATGATGAGCCACGTGATCAGTGCATGATCAATTACGTGATCAGTGCATGATCAGTCACGTGACCAGTACATGGTTGCATGGACGTGCATGATCAGCCACGTGAGCAGTGCATGATAGCCACGTGATCAGTGCATGATCAGTCACGTGATCAGTGCATGATCAGTCACGTGAACAGTGCATGATCATTTACGTGATCTTTGCATGATCAGTCACGTGACCAGTATATGGTTGCACGTGATCATTCCATGACGAGCCACGTGAGCAGTGCATGATAGCCACGTGATGTGTGCATGAGTTACGTGAGCAGAGTATGATCAGCCACGTGATCAGTGCATGAGTGCCACGATCAGTGCATGATATGCGTGACAGTGTGTGATCAGCCACGTGAACAGTGCATGTTCAGCCACGTGATCAGTGCATGATAGCCACGTGATCAGTGCATGATCAGTTACGTGAGCAGTGTATGATCAGCCACGTGATCAGTGCATGGTCAGACACGTGAACAGTGTATGATCAGCCACGTGATCAGTGCATGATATCCAAGTGATCAGTGCATGATCATCACGTGATCAGTGTATGATCAGCCACGTGAACAGTGCATGCTCAGTCACGTGATCAGGGCCTGCTGAGCTGCGTGATTACTGTCTGCTCATCTGCTTGACAATTGCCAGCTGAGCTGCACGATTCCTGCCTGTCATCTGCTTGACAATTGCCAGCTGTGCTGCATAATTCCTGCCTGCTCAGCTGCTTGATTATTGCCAGCTGAGCAGCATGATTCCTCACACCTGAGTTCCATGATTATTGCCTGCTGACTGTTTGATTCGTGCCTACTCAGCTCTTTGTTTATTGCCTCCAGAGGCACATGATCAGTGTATGATAGCAAACATGATCAGCGCATGATCAGTCACATGATCAGCGCCATTAAGTCACGTGATCACTACATGATAGTCATGTGATCAGTCCATGCTCAGTCACGGTATCAGTGCATGATCAGCCACGTGATCAGTGCATGATCAGGCACGATCAGTGCATGATCAGCCATGATCAGTGCATGATAGCCACGTGATCAGTGCATGATCAGTCACGTGATCAGTGCATGATCAGTCACGTGATCAGTACATGGTAGCCACGTGATCATGCATGATCAGCCACGTGATCAGTGCATGATAGCCACGTGATCAGTGCATGATCAGACACTGATCAGTGCATGATCAGTCACGTGATCAGCATGATCAGCCACGTGATCAGTGCATGATCAGTCACGTGATCAGTGTGATCCAGTGTGATCAGTGCATGATAGCCACGTGATCAGTGCATGATCAGTCACGTGATCAGTGCATGATCAGTCACGTGATCAGTGCGATCAGCCACGTGATCAGTGCATGATCAGCCACGTGATCAGTGCATGATCAATCACGTGATCAGTGCATGATCAGTCACGTGACAGTGCATGAAGCATGTGATCAGTGCATGATCAGCCACGTGATCAGTGCATGATAGCCACGTGATCAGTGCATGATCGCACTGTGATCAGTGCATGATCAGTCATGCGGACAGTGTGTGATCAGCCACGTGATCATGCATGATTCACGTGATCAGTGCATGATCAGCCATGATCAGTGCATGATCAGCCACGTGATCAGTGCATGATCAGTCACGTGACAGTGCATGGTAGCTACGTGATCAGTGCATGATCAGCCACGTGATCAGTGCATGATAGCCACGTGATCAGTGCATGATCAGTCATGTGATAGTGTGTGATCAGCCACGTGATCAGTGCATGATATCCACGTGATCAGTGCATGATCAGCCACGTGATCAGTGCATGATAGCCACGTGATCAGTGCATGATCAGTCACGTGATACATGTGTGATCAGCCACGTGATCAGTGCATGATCAGCCACGTGATCAGTGCATGATCAATTACGTGATCAGTGCATGATCAGTCACGTGACCAGTACATGGTTAGCACGTGATTTGCATGATCAGCCACGTGATCAGTGCATGATAGCCACGTGATCAGTGCATGATCAGTCACGTGATCAGTGCATGATCAGCCACGTGATCAGTGCATGATCATTTACGTGATCAGTGCATGATCAGTCACGTGACAGTATATGGTTGCTACGTGATCATTCATGACAGCCACGAGCAGTGCATGATAGCCACGTGATGTGCATGAGTTACGTGATCAGAGTATGATCAGCCACGTGATCAGCATGATCGTGATCAGTGCATGATAGTCACGTGATCAGTGTGTGATCAGCCACGTGATCAGTGCATGATCAGCCACGTGATCAGTGCATGATAGCCACGTGATCAGTGCATGATCAGTCACGTGATCAGTGCATGATGATCACGTGATCAGTGCATGATCAGCCACGTGAACAGTGCATGATCAGCCACGTGATCAGTGCATGATAGCCACGTGATCAGTGCATGATCAGTCACGTGATCAGTGTATGATCAGCCACGTGATCAGTGCATGGTCAGACACGTGAATGTGTATGATCAGCCACGTGATCAGTGCATGATATCCATGATCAGTGCATGATCATCACGTGATCAGTGTATGATCAGCCACGTGAACAGTGCATGCTCAGTCACGTGATCTGGGCCTGCTGAGCTGCGTGATTACTGTCTGCTCATCTGCTTGACAATTGCCAGCTGAGCTGCACGATTCCTGCCTGTCATCTGCTTGACAATTGCCAGCTGTGCTGCGTAATTCCTGCCTGCTCAGCTGCTTGATTATTGCCAGCTGAGCAGCATGATTCCTCACACCTGAGTTCCATGATTATTGCCTGCTGACTGTTTGATTCGTGCCTACTCAGCTCTTTGTTTATTGCCTCCAGAGGCACATGATCAGTGTATGATAGCAAACATGATCAGCGCATGATCAGTCACATGATCAGCGCCATTAAGTCACGTGATCACTACATGATAGTCATGTGATCAGTCCATGCTCAGTCACGGTATCAGTGCATGATCAGCCACGTGATCAGTGCATGATCTGTCACATGATTAGTGTATGATCATCCACGTGATCAGTGCATGGGCAGTCATGTGATCAGTGCATGATAGACGTGATCAGTGCATGATCAGTCTCGTGATCAGTGCATGATAGCCACGTGATCAGTGCATGATCAGTCACCTGATGGGTGTATGATCATTCACGTGACCTGTACATGGTAGCCACATGATCATTGCATGATCAGCCACGTGAGTAGTGCATGATAGCCACGTGATCACTGCATGATCAGTCACGTGATCAGTGCATGATCAGTCATGTGACCAGTACATGGTAGCTGCGTGATCATGCATGATCAGCCACGTGAGCAGTGCATGATAGCCACGTGATCAGTGCATGATCAGACACGTGATCAGTGCATGATCAGTCACGTGATCAGTGCATGATCAGCCACAGATCAGCATGACCAGGCACGTGATCAGTGTATGATCAGCCATGATCAGTGCATGATAGCCACGTGATCAGTGCATGATCAGTCATGTGATCAGTGCATGGTAGCTGTGATCAGTGCATGATCAGCCACGTGATCAGCATGATCAGCCACGTGATCAGTGCATGATCAGTCACGTGATCAGTGCATGATCAGTCACGTGATCAGTGCATGATCAGTCACGTGATCAGCATGATCAGCCACGTGATCAGTGCATGATAGCCACGTGATCAGTGCATGATCAGTCACGTGATCAGTGCATGATCAGTCACGTGATCAGTGTATGATCAGCCACGTGATCAGTGCATGATCAGCCACGTGATCAGTGCATGATCATTCACGTGATCAGTGCATGATCAGTCACGTGATCAGTGCATGATCAGCCACGTGATCAGTGCATGATCAGCCACGTGATCAGTGCATGATAGCCACGGATCAGTGCATGATCAGTCACGTGATCAGTGCATGATCAGTCACGTGACTCAGTGCATGGTAGCTACGTGATCAGTGCATGATCAGCCACGTGATCAGTGCATGATAGCCACGTGATCAGTGCATGATCAGTCACGTGATCAGTGCATGATCAGTCACGTGATCAGTGCATGGTAGCTACGTGATCAGTGCATGATCAGCCACGTGATCAGTGCATGATAGCCACGTGATCAGTGCATGATCAGACACGTGATCAGTGCATGATCAGTCACGTGATCAGTGCATGATCAGCCACGTGATCAGTGCATGATCAGTCACGTGATCAGTGCATGTCAGCCACGGACAGTGCATGATAGCCACGTGATCAGTGCATGATCAGTCGTGATCAGTGCATGATCAGTCACGTGATCAGTGCATGATCAGCCACGTGATCAGTGCATGATCAGCCACGTGATCAGTGCATGATCAGTCACGTGATCAGTGCATGATCAACATGTGACCAGCACATGGTACATGTGATCAGGCTGATCAGCCACGTGATCAGTGCATGATCAGCCACGTGATCAGTGCATGATAGCCACGTGATCAGTGCATGATCAGTCATGATAGTGTGTGATCAGCCACGTGATCAGTGCATGATAGCCACGTGATCAGTGCATGATCAGCCACGTGATCAGTGCATGATCAGCCACGTGATCAGTGCATGATCAGTCACGTGACCAGCATGGTAGCACGTGATCAGTGCATGATCAGCCACGTGATCAGTGCATGATAGCCACGTGATCAGTGCATGATCAGTCATGATAGTGTGTGATCAGCCACGTGATCAGTGCATGATATCCACGTGATCAGTGCATGATCAGCCACGTGATCAGTGCATGATAGCCACGTGATCAGCATGATCAGTCACGTGATCATGTGTGATCAGCCACGTGATCAGTGCATGATGAGCCACGTGATCAGTGCATGATCACCATGATCAGTGCATGATCAGTCACGTGATCAGTGCATGGTTACGTGATCGTGCATGATCAGCCACGTGATCAGTGCATGATAGCCACGTGATCAGTGCATGATCAGTCACGTGATCAGTGCATGATCAGTCATGAATCAGTGCATGATCATTTACGTGATTCGCATGATCAGTCACGTGACCAGCATGGTAGCCACGTGATCATTCCATGACAGCCACGTGAGCAGTGCATGATAGCCACGTGATGTGTGCATGAGTTACGTGATCAGTGTATGATCAGCCACGTGATCAGTGCATGAGTGCCACGTGATCAGTGCATGATATGTCACGTGACAGTGTGTGATCAGCCACGTGATCAGTGCATGATCAGCCACGTGATCAGTGCATGATCAGTCACGTGATCAGTGCATGATCAGCCACGTGATCAGTGCATGATCAGTCACGTGATCAGTGCATGATAGACGTGATCAGTGCATGATCAGTCACGTGATCAGTGCATGATAGCCACGTGATCAGTGCATGATCAGTCACGTGATCAGTGTATGATCAGTCACGTGACCAGTGCATGGTAGCTACGTGATCATTGCATGATCAGCCACGTGATAGTGCATGATAGCCACGTGATCAGTGCATGATCAGTTTGATCAGTGCATGATCAGTCATGTGACCAGTACATGGTAGCTGCGTGATCATGCATGATCAGCCACGTGAGCAGTGCATGATAGCCACGTGATCAGTGCATGATCAGTCACGTGATCAGTGCATGATCAGTCACGTGATCAGTGCATGATCAGCCACGTGATCAGTGCATGATCAGCACGTGATCAGTGCATGATCAGCCACGTGATCAGTGCATGATAGCCACGTGATCAGTGCATGATCAGTCACGTGATCAGTGCATGATCAGTCACGTGATCAGTGCATGATCAGCCACGTGATCAGTGCATGATCAGCCACGTGATCAGTGCATGATCAATCACGTGATCAGTATGATCAGTCACGTGATCAGTACATGATAGCTACGTGATCAGTGCATGATCAGCCACGTGATCAGTGCATGATAGCCACGTGATCAGTGCATGATCAGCCACGATCAGTGCATGATCAGTCACGTGATACGTGTGATCAGCCACGTGATCAGTGCATGATCAGCCACGTGATCAGTGCATGACAGCCACGTGATCAGTGCATGATCAGCCACGTGATCAGTGCATGATCAGTCATGTGACCAGCATGATGTAGTAGCATGTGATCAGTGCATGATCAGCCACGTGATCAGTGCATGATAGCCACGTGATCAGTGCATGATCAGTCACGTGATACAGTGCATGATCAGCCACGTGATTGCATGATATCCACGTGATCAGTGCATGATCAGCCACGTGATCAGTGCATGATAGCCACGTGATCAGTGCATGATCAGTCACGATACATGTGTGATCAGCCACGTGATCAGTGCATGATGAGCCACGTGATCAGTGCATGATCAATTACGTGATCAGTGCATGATCAGTCACGTGATCAGTACATGGTTGCTACGTGATCGTGCATGATCAGCCACGTGATCAGTGCATGATAGCCACGTGATCAGTGCATGATCAGTCACGTGATTCACATGATCAGTCACGTGAATCAGTGCATGATCATTTACGTGATCGTATGATCAGTCACGTGACCAGTATATGGTTGCTACGTGATCATTCTGCATGATCAGCCACGTGATCAGTGCATGATAGCCACGTGATGTGTGCATGAGTTACGTGATCAGTGTATGATCAGCCACGTGATCAGTGCATGAGTGCCACGTGATCAGTGCATGATAGTCACGTGACAGTGTGTGATCAGCCACGTGATCAGTGCATGATCAGCCACGTGATCAGTGCATGATAGCCACGTGATCAGTGCATGATCAGTACGTGATCAGTGCATGATCAGCCACGTGATCAGTGCATGATCAGCCACGTGAACAGTGCATGATCAGCCACGTGATCAGTGCATGATAGCCACGTGATCAGTGCATGATCAGTCACGTGATCAGTGTATGATCAGCCACGTGATCAGTGCATGGTCAGACACGTGAACAGTGTATGATCAGCCACGTGATCAGTGCATGATATCCAAGTGATCAGTGCATGATCATCACGTGATCAGTGTGATCAGCCACGTGAACAGTGCATGCTCAGTCACGTGATCTGGGCCTGCTGAGCTGCGTGATTACTGTCTGCTCATCTGCTTGACAATTGCCAGCTGAGCTGCACGATTCCTGCCTGTCATCTGCTTGACAATTGCCAGCTGTGCTGCGTAATTCCTGCCTGCTCAGCTGCTTGATTATTGCCAGCTGAGCAGCATGATTCCTCACACCTGAGTTCCATGATTATTGCCTGCTGACTGTTTGATTCGTGCCTACTCAGCTCTTTGTTTATTGCCTCCAGAGGCACATGATCAGTGTATGATAGCAAACATGATCAGCATGATCAGTCACATGATCAGCGCCATTAAGTCACGTGATCACTACATGATAGTCATGTGATCAGTCCATGCTCAGTCACGGTATCAGTGCATGATCAGCCACGTGATCAGTGCATGATCTGTCACATGATTAGTGTATGATCATCCACGTGATCAGTGCATGGGCAGTCATGTGATCAGTGCATGATATAGACGTGATCAGTGCATGATCAGTCTCGTGATCAGTGCATGATAGCCACGTGATCAGTGCATGATCAGTCACCTGATGGGTGTATGATCATTCACGTGACCTGTACATGGTAGCTACATGATCATTGCATGATCAGCCACGTGAGTAGTGCATGATAGCCACGTGATCACTGCATGATCACGATCAGTGCATGATCAGTCATGACCAGCATGTAGCTGCGATCATGGCATGATCAGCCACGTGAGCAGTGCATGATAGCCACGTGATCAGTGCATGATCAGACACGTGATCAGTGCATGATCAGTCACGTGATCAGTGCATGATCAGCCACGTGATCAGTGCATGACCAGGCACGTGATCAGTGATGATCAGCCATGATCAGTGCATGATAGCCACGTGATCAGTGCATGATCAGTCACGTGATCAGTGCATGATCACAGTGATCAGTGATGATCAGCCACGTGATCAGTGCATGATCAGCCACATGATCAGTGCATGATCAATTACGTGATCAGTGCATGATCAGTCACGACCAGTACATGGTAGCTACGTGATCATTGCTGCTGATCAGCCACGTGATCAGTGCATGATAGCCACGTGATCAGTGCATGATAGCCACGTGATCAGTGCATGATCAGTCATGTGATACGTGTGTGATCAGCCACGTGATCAGTGCATGATATCCACGTGATCAGTGCATGACAGCCACGTGATCAGTGAGAGCCACGGATCAGTGCATGATCAGTCACGTGATACATGTGTGATCAGCCACGTGATCAGTGCATGATGATGATCAGTGCAGGATCAATCACGTGATCAGTGCATGATCAGTCACGTGACCAGCATGGTTGCTACGTGATCGCAGCATGATCAGCCACGTGAGCAGAGCATGATAGCCACGTGATCAGTGCATGATCAGTCACGTGATCAGTACATGATCAGTCACGAACAGTGCATGATCATTTACGTGATCTTTGCATGATCAGTCACGTGACCAGTATATGGTTGCCACGTGATCATTCCATGACGAGCCACGTGAGCAGTGCATGATAGCCACGTGATGTGTGCATGAGTTACGTGAGCAGAGTATGATCAGCCACGTGATCAGTGCATGAGTGCCACGTGATCAGTGCATGATATGTCACGTGACAGGTGTGTGATCAGCCACGTGAACAGTGCATGTTCAGCCACGTGATCAGTGCATGATAGCCACGTGATCAGTGCATGATCAGTTACGTGAGCAGTGTATGATCAGCCACGTGATCAGTGCATGGTCAGACACGTGAACAGTGTATGATCAGCCACGTGATCAGTGCATGATATCCAGTGATCAGTGCATGATCATCACGTGATCAGTGTATGATCAGCCACGTGAACAGTGCATGCTCAGTCACGTGATCTGGGCCTGCTGAGCTGCGTGATTACTGTCTGCTCATCTGCTTGACAATTGCCAGCTGAGCTGCACGATTCCTGCCTGTCATCTGCTTGACAATTGCCAGCTGCTGGCATTCCTGCCTGCTCAGCTGCTTGATTATTGCCAGCTGAGCAGCATGATTCTCACCTGAGTTCCATGATTATTGCCTGCTGACTGTTTGATTCGTGCCTACTCAGCTCTTTGTTTATTGCCTCCAGAGGCACATGATCAGTGTATGATAGCAAACATGATCAGCGCATGATCAGTCACATGATCAGCGCCATTAAGTCACGTGATCACTACATGATAGTCATGTGATCAGTCCATGCTCAGTCACGGTATCAGTGCATGATCAGCCACGTGATCAGTGCATGATCTGTCACATGATTAGTGTATGATCATCCACGTGATCAGTGCACGGGCAGTCATGTGATCAGTGCATGATATAGACGTGATCAGTGCATGATCAGTCTCGTGATCAGTGCATGATAGCCACGTGATCAGTGCATGATCAGTCACCTGATGGGTGTATGATCATTCACGTGACCTGTACATGGTAGCTACATGATCATTGCATGATCAGCCACGTGAGTAGTGCATGATAGCCACGTGATCAGTGCATGATCAGTCACGTGATCAGTGCATGATCAGTCATGTGACCAGCATGGTAGCTGCGTGATCAGTGCATGATCAGCCACGTGATCAGTGCATGATAGCCACGTGATCAGTGCATGATCAGTCACGTGATCAGTGCATGATCAGTCACGTGATCAGTGCATGACCAGGCACGTGATCAGTGTATGATCAGCCACGTGATCAGTGCATGATAGCCACGTGATCAGCATGATCAGTCACGTGATCAGTGCATGATCAGTTATGTGATCAGTGTATGATCAGCCACGTGATCAGTGCATGATCAGCCACATGATCAGTGCGATCAATTACGTGATCAGTGCATGATCAGTCACGTGACCAGTACATGGTAGCTACGTGATCAGTGCATGATCAGCCACGTGATCAGTGCATGATAGCCACGTGATCAGTGCATGATCAGTCACGTGATCAGTGCATGATCAGTCACGTGACCAGTGCATGGTAGCTACGTGATCAGTGCATGATCAGCCACGTGATCAGTGCATGATAGCCACGTGATCAGTGCATGATCAGTCACGTGATCAGTGCATGATCAGTCACGTGATCAGTGCATGGTAGCTACGTGATCATGCATGATCAGCCACGTGAGCAGTGCATGATAGCCACGTGATCAGTGCATGATCAGTCACGTGATCAGTGCATGATCAGTCACGTGATCAGTGCATGATGTGCCACGTGATCAGTGCATGATCAGCCACGTGATCAGTGTATGATCAGCCACGTGATCAGTGCATGATCAGCCACGTGATCAGTGCATGATCAGCCACGTGATCAGTGCATGATCAGTCACGTGATCAGTGTATGATCAGCCACGTGATCAGTGCATGATCAGCCACGTGATCAGTGCATGATCAGTTACGTGATCAGTGCATGATCAGTCACGTGATCAGTGCATGGTAGCCACGTGATCATTGCATGATCAGCCACGTGATCAGTGCATGATAGTTTTCACGTGATCAGTGCATGATAGCCACGTGATCAGT
>NW_026895054.1:0-22268 GCF_032452875.1 Bos javanicus | reverse complement strand
TGCATGATCAGTCACGTGACCAGTGCATGGTAGCTACGTGATCAGTGCATGATCAGCCACGTGATCAGTGCATGATAGCCACGTGATCAGCATGATGATCAGTCACGTGATCAGTGCATGATCACTCATGTGATCAGTGCATGATCAGTCACGTGATCAGTGCATGATCAGCCACGTGATCAGTGCATGATCAGTCACGTGATCAGTATTGCATACGTGATCAGTGCATGATCAGCCGTGATCAGTGCATGATAGCCACGTGATCAGTGCATGATCAGCCACGTGATCAGTGCATGATAGCCACGTGATCAGTGCATGATCAGTCACGTGATCAGTGCATGATCAGTCAGTGATCAGTGCATGATCAGCCACGTGATCAGTGCATGATAGCCACGTGATCAGTGCATGATCAGTCACGTGATCAGTGATGATCAGTCACGTGACAGTATTGGTAGCTACGTGATCAGTGCATGATCAGCCACGTGATAGTGCATGAAGCCACGTGATCAGTGCATCAGTCACGTTCAGTGCATGATCAGTCATGTGATCTGCATGATCAGCCACGTGATCAGTGCATGATCAGCCACGTGATCAGTGCATGATAGCCACGATCAGTGCATGATCAGTCACGTGATCAGTGCATGATCAGTCACGTGATCAGTGCATGATCAGCCACGTGATCAGTGCATGATCAGCCACGTGATCAGTGCATGATCAATCACGTGATCAGTGCATGATCAGTACGTGATCAGTGCATGGTAGCTAGTGATCAGTGCATGATCAGCCACGTGATCAGTGCATGATAGCCACGATCAGTGCATGATCAGTCACGTGATCAGTGCATGATCAGTCACGTGATCAGTGCATGATCAGCCACGTGATCAGTGCATGATCAGCCACGTGATCAGTGCATGATCAGTCACGTGACCAGCATGGTAGCCACGTGATCATGCGATCAGCCACGTGATCAGTGCATGATAGCCACGTGATCAGTGCATGATAGCCACGTGATCAGTGCATGATCAGTCATGTGATAGTGCATCAGCCACGTGATCAGTGCATGATAGCCACGTGATCAGTGCATGAGAGCCACGTGATCAGTGCATGATCAGTCACGTGATAAATGTGTGATCAGCACGTGATCAGTGCATGATGAGCCACGTGATCAGTGCAGGATCAATTACGTGATCAGTGCATGATCACTCACGTGACCAGTACATGGTTGCTACGTGATCATTGCATGATCAGCCACGTGAGCAGAGCATGATAGCCACGTGATCAGTGCATGATCAGTCACGTGATCAGCATGATCAGTCACGTGAACAGTGCATGATCATTTACGTGATCTGTGCATGATCAGTCACGTGACCAGTATATGGTAGCTACGTGATCATTCCATGACAGCCACGTGAGCAGTGCATGATAGCCACGTGATGTGCATGATGAGTTACGTGAGCAGAGCATGATCAGCCACGTGATCAGTGCATGAGTGCCATGATCAGTGCATGATATGTCACGTGACAGGTGTGTGATCAGCCACGTGAACAGTGCATGTTCAGCCACGTGATCAGTGCATGATAGCCACGTGATCAGTGCATGATCAGTTACGTGAGCAGTGCATGATCAGCCACGTGATCAGTGCATGGTCAGACACGTGAACAGTGTATGATCAGCCACGTGATCAGTGCATGATATCCAAGTGATCAGTGCATGATCATCACGTGATCAGTGTATGATCAGCCACGTGAACAGTGCATGCTCAGTCACGTGATCAGGCCTGCTGAGCTGCGTGATTACTGTCTGCTCATCTGCTTGACAATTGCCAGCTGAGCTGCACGATTCCTGCCTGTCATCTGCTTGACAATTGCCAGCTGTGCTGCGTAATTCCTGCCTGCTCAGCTGCTTGATTATTGCCAGCTGAGCAGCATGATTCCTCACACAGCTGAGTTCCATGATTATTGCCTGCTGACTGTTTGATTCGTGCCTACTCAGCTCTTTGTTTATTGCCTCCAGAGGCACATGATCAGTGTATGATAGCAAACATGATCAGTGCATGATCAGTCACATGATCAGCGCCATTAAGTCACGTGATCACTATGATAGTCATGTGATCAGTCCATGCTCAGTCACGTGATCAGTGCATGATCAGCCACGTGATCAGTGCATGATCAGCCAGTGATCAGTGCATGATCAGCCACGTGATCAGTGCATGATCAGTCACGTGATCAGTGCATGACAGTATAGGTGATCAGTGCATGATCAGTCACGTGATCAGTGCATGATCAGTCACGTGATCAGTGCATGATCAGTCACGTGATCAGTGCATGATCAGCCACGTGATCAGTGCATGATCAGCCACGTGATCAGCATGATCAATCACGTGATCAGTGCATGATCAGTCATGTGATCAGTACATGGTAGCCACGTGATCAGTGCATGATCAGCCACGTGAGCAGTGCATGATAGCCACGTGATCACATGATCAGTCACGTGATCAGTGCATGATCAGCCACGTGATCAGTGCATGATCAGCCACGTGATCAGTGCATGATCAATTACGTGATCAGTGCATGATCAGTCACGTGACAGTACATGGTAGCTACGTGATCAGTGCATGATCAGCGTGATCAGTGCATGATAGCCACGTGATCAGTGCATGATCAGTGCGTGATCAGTGTATGATCATCCACGTGATCAGTGCATGATCAGCCACGTGATCAGTGCATGATATAGACGTGATCAGTGCATGATCAGTCACGTGATCAGTGCATGATCAACCACGTGATCAGTGCATGATAGCCATTGATCAGTGCATGATAGCCAGTGATCAGTGCATTGATCACGTGATCAGTGCATGATCAGCCACGTGATCAGTGCATGATCAGCCACGTGATCAGTGCATGATCAGCCACGTGATCAGTGCATGATCAGTTACGTGATCAGTGTATGATCAGCCACGTGATCAGTGCATGGTCAGACACGTGAACAGTGTATGATCAGCCACGTGATCAGTGCATGATAGCCAGTGATCAGTGCATGATCAGTCACGTGATCAGTGTATGATCAGCCACGTGAACAGTGCATGCTCAGTCACGTGATCTGGGCCTGCTGAGCTGCGTGATTACTGTCTGCTCATCTGCTTGACAATTGCCAGCTGAGCTGCACGATTCCTGCCTGTCATCTGCTTGACAATTGCCAGCTGTGCTGCGTAATTCCTGCCTGCTCAGCTGCTTGATTATTGCCAGCTGAGCAGCATGATTCCTCACAGCTGAGTTCCATGATTATTGCCTGCTGACTGTTTGATTCGCCTACTCAGCTCTTTGTTTATTGCCTCCAGAGGCACATGATCAGTGTATGATAGCAAACATGATCAGTGCATGATCAGTCACATGATCAGCGCCATTAAGTCACGTGATCACTACATGATAGTCATGTGATCAGTCCATGCTCAGTCACGTGATCAGTGCATGATCAGCCACGTGATCAGTGCATGATAGCTATGTGATCAGTGCATGATCAGTCACGTGATCAGTGCATGATCAGTCACGTGATCAGTGCATGATCAGCCACGTGATCAGTGCATGATAGCCACGTGATCAGTGCATGATCAGTCACCTGATGGGTGTATGATCAGTCACGTGACCGTACATGGTAGCTACATGATCATTCCATGATCAGCCACGTGAGTAGTGCATGATAGCCACGTGATCAGTGCATGATCAGTCACGTGATCAGTGCATGATCAGTCACGTGCCAACAGCATGATAGTCACTGATCATGTGCATGATCAGCCACGTGATCAGTGCATGATCAGCCACGTGATCAGTGCACATCAGCATGCGTGATCAGTGCATGATCAGCCACGTGATCAGTGCATGATAGCCACGTGATCAGTGCATGATCAGCCACGTGATCAGTGCATGATCAGTCACGTGATCAGTGCATGACAGTCACGTGATCAGTGCATGATCAGCCACGTGATCAGTGCATGATCAGCCACGTGATCAGTGCATGATAGCCACGTGATCAGTGCATGATCAGTCACGTGATCAGTGCGATCAGTCACGTGACAGTACATGATAGCCACGTGATCAGTGCATGATCAGCCACGAGTCAGTGCATGATAGCCACGTGATCAGTGCATGATCAGTCACGTGATCAGTGCATGATCAGTCATGTGATCAGTGCATGATCAGCCACGTGATCAGTGCATGATCAGCCAAGCAGTGCATGATAGCCACGTGATCAGTGCGATCAGCGTGATCAGTGCATGATCAGTCACGTGATCAGTGCATGATCAGCCACGTGATCAGTGCATGATCAGCCACGTGATCAGTGCATGATCAATTACGTGATCAGTGCATGATCAGTCATGATCAGTATATGGTAGCTACGTGATCAGTGCATGATCAGCCACGTGAGCTGCATGATAGCCACGATCAGTGCATGATCAGTCACGTGATCAGTGCATGATCAGCCACGTGATCAGTGCATGATGTCACGTGATCAGTGCATGATCAATTACGTGATCAGTGCATGATCAGTCACGTGATCAGTGCATGGTAGCTACGTGATCATTGCTGATCAGCCATGATCAGTGCATGATAGCCACGTGATCAGTGCATGATAGCCATGATCAGTGCATGATCAGTCATGTGATACGCATGATCAGCCACGTGATCAGTGCATGATAGCCACGTGATCAGTGCATGACAGCCACGTGATCAGTGCATGATCAGCCACGTGATACATGTGTGATCAGCCACGTGATCAGTGCATGATGAGCCACGTGATCAGTGCATGATCAATTACGTGATCAGTGCATGATCAGTCACGTGACCAGTACATGGTTACGTGATCGCAGCATGATCAGCCACGTGAGCAGTGCATGATAGCCACGTGATCAGTGCATGATCAGTCACGTGATCAGTGCATGATCAGTCACGTGACAGTGCATGATCATTTACGTGATCTGCATGATCAGTCACGTGATCAGTATATGTAGCGTGATCATTCATGACGAGCCACGTGAGCAGTGCATGATAGCCACGTGATGTGTGCATGATGAGTTACGTGAGCAGTGTATGATCAGCCACGTGATCAGTGCATGAGTGCCACGTGATCAGTGCATGATATGTCACGTGACAGGTGTGTGATCAGCCACGTGAATAGTGCATGATCAGCCACGTGATCAGTGCATGATAGCCACATCAGTGCATGATCAGTTACGTGAGCATCATGATCAGCCACGTGATCTGCATGGTCAGACGAACAGTGTATGATCAGCCATGATCAGTGCATGATATCCAGTGATCAGTGCATCATCACATCAGTGTATGATCAGCCACGAACAGTGCATGCTCAGTCACGTGATCAGGGCCTGCTGAGCTGCGTGATTACTGTCTGCTCATCTGCTTGACAATTGCCAGCTGAGCTGCACGATTCCTGCCTGTCATCTGCTTGACAATTGCCAGCTGTGCTCATTCCTGCCTGCTCAGCTGCTTGATTATTGCCAGCTGAGCAGCATGATTCTCACAGCTGAGTTCCATGATTATTGCCTGGACTGTTTGATTGTGCCTACTCAGCTCTTTGTTTATTGCCTCCAGAGGCACATGATCAGTGTATGATAGCAAACATGATCAGTGCATGATCAGTCACATGATCAGCGCCATTAAGTCACGTGATCACTACATGATAGTCATGATCAGTCCATGCTCAGTCACGGTATCAGTGCATGATCAGCCACGTGATCAGTGCATGATCAGCCACGTGATCAGTGCATGATAGCCATGATCAGTGCATGATCAGTCACGTGATCAGTGCATGATCAGGCACGTGATCAGTGCATGATCAGTCACGTGATCAGTGCATGATCAGCCATGATCAGTGCATGATCAGTCACCTGATGGGTGTATGATCAGTCACGTGACCGTACATGGTAGCTACATGATCATTGCATGATCAGCCACGTGAGCAGTGCATGATAGCCACGTGATCAGTGCATGATCATCACGTGATCAGTGCATGATCAGTCATGTGATCAGTGCATGATCAGCACGATCAGTGCATGATAGCCACGTGATCAGTGCATGATAGCCACGTGATCAGTGCATGATCAGTCACGTGATCAGTGCATGATCAGTCAGTGATCAGTGCATGATCAGCCACGTGATCAGTGCATGATCAGCCACGTGATCAGTGCATGATCAGTACGTGATCAGTGCATGATCAGTCACGTGATCAGTGCATGGCAGCCACGTGATCAGTGCATGATCAGCCACATGATCTGCATGATCAGCCACGTGATCAGTGCATGATCAGTCATGTGATCAGTGCATGATCAGCCACGTGATCAGCATGATCAGCCACGTGATCAGTGCATGATCAGCCACGTGATCAGTGCATGATCAGTCACGTGATCAGTGCATGATAGCTACGATCATTGCGATCAGCCACGTGATCAGTGCATGATAGCCACGTGATCAGTGCATGATAGCCATGATCAGTGCATGATCAGTCATGTGATACGTGTGTGATCAGCCACGTGATCAGTGCATGATATCCACGTGATCAGTGCATGATAGCCACGTGATCAGTGCATGATAGCCACGTGATCAGTGCATGATCAGTCACGTGATATGTGATCAGCCACGTGATCAGTGCATGATGAGCCACGTGATCAGTGCAGGATCAATTACTGATCAGTGCATGATCAGTCACGTGACCAGTACATGGTAGCTACGTGATCGTGCATGATCAGCCACGTGAGCAGTGCATGATAGCCATGATCAGTGCATGATCAGTCACGTGAATAGCATGATCATTTACGTGATCAGTGCATGATCAGTCACGTGCCCAGTATATGGTAGCTATGTGATCATTCCATGACCAGCCACGTGAGCAGTGCATGATAGCCACGTGATGTGTGCATGATGAGTTACGTGAGCAGAGTATGATCAGCCACGTGATCAGTGCATGAGTGCCACGTGATCAGTGCATGATATGTCACGTGACAGGTGTGTGATCAGCCACGTGAACAGTGCATGTTCAGCCACGTGATCAGTGCATGATAGCCACGTGATCAGTGCATGATCAGTTACGTGAGCAGTGCATGATCAGCCACGTGATCAGTGCATGGTCAGACACGTGAACAGTGTATGATCAGCCACGTGATCAGTGCATGATATCCAAGTGATCAGTGCATGATCATCACGTGATCAGTGTATGATCAGCCACGTGAACAGTGCATGCTCAGTCACGTGATCAGGGCCTGCTGAGCTGCGTGATTACTGTCTGCTCATCTGCTTGACAATTGCCAGCTGAGCTGCACGATTCCTGCCTGTCATCTGCTTGACAATTGCCAGCTGTGCTGCGTAATTCCTGCCTGCTCAGCTGCTTGATTATTGCCAGCTGAGCAGCATGATTCCTCACAGCTGAGTTCCATGATTATTGCCTGCTGACTGTTTGATTCGTGCCTACTCAGCTCTTTGTTTATTGCCTCCAGAGGCACATGATCAGTGTATGATAGCAAACATGATCAGTGCATGATCAGTCACATGATCAGCGCCATTAAGTCACGTGATCACTACATGATAGTCATGTGATCAGTCCATGCTCAGTCACGGTATCAGTGCATGATCAGCCACGTGATCAGTGCATGATCAGCCACGTGATCAGTGCATGATCAGCCACGTGATCAGTGCATGATCAGTCACGTGATCAGTGCATGATCAGTCACGTGATCAGTGCATGATCAGCCACGTGATCAGTGCATGATCAGTCACGTGATCAGTGCATGATCAGTCACGTGATCAGTGCATGATCAGTCACGTGATCAGTGCATGATCAGCCACGTGATCAGTGCATGATCAGCCACGTGATCAGCATGATGATCACGTGATCAGTGCATGATCAGTCATGTGATCAGTGCATGGTAGTCACGTGATCAGTGCATGATCAGCACGTGAGCAGTATGATAGCCATGATCAGTGCATGATCAGCCACGTGATCAGTGCATGATCAGCCACGTGATCAGTGCATGATCAGTCACGTGATCAGTGCATGATCAGCCACGTGATCAGCATGATCAGCCACGTGATCAGTGCATGATGCCACGTGATCAGTGCATGATCATTACGTGATCAGTGCATGATCAGTCACGTGACCAGTACATGGTAGCTACGTGATCATTGCATGATCAGCCACGTGAAGTGCATGATAGCCACGTGATCAGTGCATGATCAGTCACGTGATCAGTGCATGATCAGTCACGTGAACAGTGCATGATCAGTCACGTGATCAGTGCATGATCACACGTGATCAGTGCATGATAGCCACGTGATCAGTGCATGATCAGCCACGTGATCAGTGCATGATCAGTCACGTGATCTGTGCATGATCAGCCACGTGATCAGTGCATGATCAGCCACGTGATCAGTGCATGATCAGTTCCGTGATCAGTGCATGATCAGTCACGTGATCAGTGCATGATCAGCCACGTGATCAGTGCATGATCAGCCACGTGAGTGCATGATAGCCACGTGATCAGTGCATGATCAGTCACGTGATCAGTGCATGATCAGTCACGTGATCAGTGCATGATCAGTCACGTGATCAGCATGATCAGTCACGTGATCAGTGCATGATCCACGTGACAGTCATGGTGCACGTGATCAGATCAGCCACGTGATCAGTGTATGATCAGCCACGTGATCAGTGCATGATCAGTCACGTGATCAGTGCATGATCAGCCACGTGATCAGTGCATGATCAGCCACGTGATCAGTGCATGATCAGCCACGTGATCAGTGCATGATAGCCACGTGATCAGTGCATGATCATTCACGTGATCAGTGCATGATCAGCCACGATCATGCATGATCAGCCACGTGATCAGTGCATGATAGCCACGTGATCACTACATGATCAGTCATGTGATCAGTGCATGATCAGTCACGTGATCAGTGCATGGCAGCCACGTGATCAGTGCATGATCAGTCACGTGATCAGTGCATGATAGCCACGTGACCAGTGCATGATCAGTCACGTGATCAGTGCATGATCAGTCACGTGATCAGTGCATGATCAGCCACGTGATCAGTGCATGATCAGCCACGTGATCAGTGCATGATCAGTCACGTGATCAGTGCATGATCAGCCACGTGATCTGTGCATGATAGCTACGTGATCAGTGCATGATCAGCCACGTGATCAGTGCATGATCAGCCACGTGATCAGTGCATGATCAGTCACGTGATCAGTGCATGATCAGTCACGTGACCAGTACATGGTCAGCTACGTGATCATTGCATGATCAGCCACGTGATCAGTGCATGATCAGCCACGTGATCAGTGCATGATCAGTCACGTGATCAGTGCATGATCAGTCACGTGATCAGTGCATGATCAGCCACGTGATCAGTGCATGATAGCCACGTGATCAGTGCATGATCAGTCACGTGATCAGTGCATGATCAGCCACGTGATCAGTGCATGATCAGCCACGTGATCAGTGCATGATAGCCACGTGATCAGTGCATGATCAATCACGTGATCAGTGCATGATCAGTCACGTGATCAGTGCATGATCAGCCACGTGATCAGTGATCACCACGTGATCAGTGCATGATCAGTCACGTGATCAGTACATGATCCACGTGATCAGTGCATGATCAGTCACGTGATCAGTGCATGATAGTCACGTGATCAGTACATGATCAGTCACGTGATCAGTGCGATGATCCACGTGATCAGCATGATCAACCACGTGATCAGTGCATGATAGCCACGTGATCAGTGCATGATCAGTCACGTGATCAGTGCATGATCAGCCACGTGATCAGTGCATGATAGCCAGTGATCAGTGTATGATAGCCACGTGAACAGTGCATGTTCAGCCACGTGATCAGTGTGCATGATCAGCCACGTGATCAGTGCATGATCAGTTACGTGAGCAGTGTGCATGATCAGCCACGTGATCAGTGCATGGTCAGACACGTGAACAGTATGATCAGCCACGTGATCAGTGCATGATATCCAAGTGATCAGTGCATGATCAATCACGTGATCAGTGTATGATCAGCCACGTGAACAGTGCATGCTCAGTCACGTGATCTGGGCCTGCTGAGCTGCGTGATTACTGTCTGCTCATCTGCTTGACAATTGCCAGCTGAGCTGCACGATTCCTGCCTGTCATCTGCTTGACAATTGCCAGCTGTGCTGTAATTCCTGCCTGCTCAGCTGCTTGATTATTGCCAGCTGAGCAGCATGATTCCTCACAGCTGAGTTCCATGATTATTGCCTGCTGACTGTTTGATTCGTGCCTACTCAGCTCTTTGTTTATTGCCTCCAGAGGCACATGATCAGTGTATGATAGCAAACATGATCAGCGCATGATCAGTCACATGATCAGCGCCATTAAGTCACGTGATCACTACATGATAGTCATGTGATCAGTCCATGCTCAGTCACGGTATCAGTGCATGATCAGCCACGTGATCAGTGCATGATCTGTCACATGATTCAGTGTATGATCATCCACGTGATCAGTGCATGGGCAGTCATGTGATCAGTGCATGATAAGACGTGATCAGTGCATGATCAGTCTCGTGATCAGTGCATGATAGCCACGTGATCAGTGCATGATCAGTCACCTGATGTGTATGATCATTCACGTGACCTGTACATGGTAGCTACATGATCATTGCATGATCAGCCACGTGATAGTGCATGATAGCCACGTGATCACTGCATGATCAGTCACGTGATCAGTGCATGATCAGTCACGTGATCAGTACATGGTAGTCACGTGATCATTGCATGATCAGCCACGTGAGCAGTGCATGATCACCCGTGATCAGTGCATGAAGCATGCGTGATCAGTGCATGATCAGTCACGTGATCAGTGCATGATAGCCACGTGATCAGTGCATGATCAGCCACGTGATCAGTGCATGATAGCCACGTGATCAGTGCATGATCAGTCAGTGATCAGTGCATGATCAATCACGTGATCCGTGTGTGATCAGCCACGTGATCAGTGCATGATCATCCACGTGATCAGTGCAGGATCAGCTACATGATCATTGCATGATCAGTCACGTGATCAGTGCATGACCAGCTACGTGATCAGTGTATGATCAGCCACGTGATCAGTGCATGATAGCCACGTGATCAGTGCATGATCAGTTACGTGATCAGTGCATGATCAGTCACGTGATCAGTGCGATCAGTCACGTGATCATGCGATCAGCCACGTGATCAGTGCATGATCAGTCACGTGATCAGTGCATGATCAGTCACGTGATCAGTGCATGATAGCGTGATCAGTGCATGATCTAGCGACTGATGTGCATGATCAGTCCACGGATCAGTGCATGATAGCCACGTGATCAGTGCATGATCAGTCACGTGATGTGCATGATCAGTCACGTGATCAGTGCATGATATCACGTGATCAGTGCATGATCAGTCACGTGATCAGCACCATGAAGTCACGTGATCAGTGCATGATCAGTCACGTGATCAGTGCATGATCAGTCACGTGATCAGTGCATGATCAGCCACGTGATCAGTGCATGATCAGCCACGTGATTAGTGCATGATCAGCCACGTGATCAGTACATGATCACGTGATCAGTGCATGATCTAGTCACGTGAGCAGTGCATGATCAGCCACGTGATCAGTGCATGATAGCCACGTGATCAGTGCATGATCAGTCACGTGATCAGTGTATGATCATTCACGTGATCAGTGCATGTAGCTACGTGATCAGTGCATGATCAGTCACGTGATCAGTGCATGATAGCCACGTGATCAGTGCATGATCAGTCACGTGATCAGTGCATGATCAATCGCGTGATCAGTGCATGATCAGCCACGTGATCAGTGCATGATCAGCCACGTGATCAGTGCATGATAGCTACGTGATCAGTGCATGATCAGTCCGTGATCAGTGCATGATCAGCCACGTGATCAGTGCATGATCAGCCACGTGATCAGTGCATGATATCCAAGTGATCAGTGCATGATCATCACGTGATCAGTGTATGATCAGCCACGTGAACAGTGCATGCTCAGTCACGTGATCAGGCCTGCTGAGCTGCGTGATTACTGTCTGCTCATCTGCTTGACAATTGCCAGCTGAGCTGCACGATTCCTGCCTGTCATCTGCTTGACAATTGCCACCTGTGCTGCGTAATTCCTGCCTGCTCATCTGCTTGATTGTTGCCAGCTGAGCAGCATGATTCCTCACACCTGAGTTACATGATTATTGCCTGCTGACTGATTCGTGCCTACTCAGCTCTTTGTTTATTGCCTCCAGTGGCACATGATCAGTGTATGACAGCAAACATGATCAGCGCATGATCAGTCACATGATCAGTGCATGATAAGCCACGTAATCAGTACATGATCAGTCATGTGATCAGTGCATGATCAGTCACGTGATCAGTACATGATAGTCACGTGATCAGTGCATGATCAGCCACGTGAGCAGTGCATGATCAGTCACGTGATCAGTGCATGATCAGCCACGTGATCAGTGCATGATCAGGCACGTGATCAGTGCATGATCAGCCACGTGATCAGTGCATGATAGTCCACGTGATCAGTGCATGATGTCACGTGATCAGTACATGATCAGTTACGTGATCATGTGTCATGATCAGCCACGGATCAGTGCATGATCAGCCACGTGATCAGTGCATGATCAGTCACGTGATCAGTGCATGATCATCACGTGATCATGAGCACATGATAGCTCGTGATCAGTGCATGATCAGCCACATGATCCGTGCATGATCAGCGTGATCAGTGCATGATGTCACGTGATCAGTGCATGATCAGTCATGTGATCGTGTGATCAGCACGTGATCAGTGCATGATAGCCACGTGATCAGTGCATGATAGCCACGTGATCAGTGCATGATCACGTGATCAGTGCATGATCAGTCACGTGATCATGTGCATGATCATCCACGTGATCAGTGCATGATGAGCCGTGATCAGTGCAGGATCAATTACGTGATCAGTGCATGATCAGTCACGTGACCAGTACATGGTTGCTCGTGATCGTTGCATGATCAGCCACGTGAGCAGAGCATGATAGCCACGTGATCAGTGCATGATCAGTCACGTGATCGGTACATGATCAGTCACGTGACAGTGCATGATCATCCACGTGATCTGTGCATGATCAGTCACGTGACCAGTATATGGTAGCTACGTGATCATTCCATGACGAGCCACGTGAGCAGTGCATGATAGCCACGTGATGTGCATGATCAGTTACGTGAGCAGAGCATGATCAGCCACGTGATCAGTGCATGAGTTCCATGATCAGTGCATGATATGTCACGTGACAAGTACGTGATCAGCCGTGATCAGTGCATGTTCAGCCACGTGATCAGTGCATGATAGCCACGTGATCAGTGCATGATCAGTTACGTGGGCAGTGTATGATCAGCCACGTGATCAGTGCATGGTCGAACACGTGAACAGTGTATGATCAGCCACGTGATCAGTGCATGATATCCAAGTGATCAGTGCATGATCATCGCGTGATCAGTGTATGATCAGCCACGTGAACAGTGCATGCTCAGTCACGTGATCTGGGCCTGCTGAGCTGCGTGATTACTGTCTGCTCATCTGCTTGACAATTGCCAGCTGAGCTGCACGATTCCTGCCTGTCATCTGCTTGACAATTGTCAGCTGTGCTGCGTAATTCCTGCCTGCTCAGCTGCTTGATTATTGCCAGCTGAGCAGCATGATTCCTCACACCTGAGTTCCATGATTATTGCCTGCTGACTGTTTGATTCGTGCCTACTCAGCTCTTTGTTTATTGGCTCCAGAGGCACATGATCAGTGTATGATAGCAAACATGATCAGCGCATGATCAGTCACATGATCAGCGCCATTAAGTCACGTGATCACTACATGATAGTCATGTGATCAGTCCATGCTCAGTCACGGTATCAGTGCATGATCAGCCACGTGATCAGTGCATGATCAGCCACGTGATCAGTGCATGATCAGCCACGTGATCAGTGCATGATCAGTCGTGATCAGTGCATGACCAGACAGGTGATCAGTGCATGATCAGCCACGTGATCAGTGCATGATAGCCACGTGATCAGTGCATGATCAGTCACCTGATGGTGTATGATCATTCACGTGACCTGTATGCATATGGCTACGCAGATCATTGCATGTGCACGTGAGTAGTGCATGATAGCCACGTGATCAGTGCATGATCAGTCACGTGATCAGTGCATGATCAGTCATGTGATGTGTGCATGGCCAGTCATACGTGATCAGTGCATGATCAGCCAAGTGATCAGTGCATGATAGCCACGTGATCAGTGCATGATCATCGTGATCTGTGCATGATCAGCACGTGATCAGTGCATGATCAGCCGCGTGATCGGTGCATGATCAGCCACGTGATCACTGCATGATGTCCGTGATCAGTGCATGATCAGTCACGTGACCAGTGCATGGTAGCTACGTGATCATTGCATGATCAGCCACGTGAACAGTGCATGATAGCCACGAGATCAGTGCATGATCATCACGTGATCAGTGCATGATCAACCACGTGATCAGTGCATGATAAATACGTGATCAGTGCATGATCAGCCTGATCAGTGCATGATAGCGTGATCAGTGCATGATCAGCCACGTGATCAGTGCATGATCAGCCGCGTGATCAGTGCATGATAGCCATGTGATCAGTGCATGATCAGTCGTGACCAGTACATGGTTGCTCGTGATCGTTGCATGATCAGCCACGTGATCAGAGCATGGTAGCCACGTGATCAGTGCATGATCAGTCACGTGATCAGTACATGATCAGTCACGTGGACAGTGCATGATCAGCCACGTGAACGGTGCATGATAGCCACGTGATCAGTGCATGATCAGTCACGTGATCATTCCATGATCAGCCACGTGAGCATTGCATGATCAGCCACGTGATCAGTGCATGATCAGTTCGTGATCAGTGCATGATCAGCCACGTGATCAGTCATGATCAGTTGCATGATCAGTGCATGATAAGCCACGTGATCAGTGCTTGATCAGCCCGTGAACAGTGCATGTTCAGTATTGCGTGATCAGTGCATGATCAGCCACGTGATCAGTGCATTATCAGTTACGTGGGCAGTGTATGATCAGCCACGTGAGCAGTGCATGGTCAGACACGTGATCAGTGTATGATCAGCCACGTGATCAGTGCATGATATCAAGTGATCAGTGCATGATCAATCACGTGATCGGTGTATGATCAGCCACGTGACAGTGCATGCTCAGTCACGTGATCTGGGCCTGCTGAGCTGCGTGATGTCTGCTCATCTGCTTGACAATTGCCAGCTGAGCTGCACGATTCCTGCCTGTCATCTGCTTGACAATTGCCAGCTGTGCTGTGTAATTCCTGCCTGCTCAGCCTTGATTATTGCCAGCTGAGCAGCATGATTCCTCACAGCTGAGTTCCATGATTATTGCCTGCTGTTTGATTCGTGCCTACTCAGCTCTTTGTTTATTGCCTCCAGAGGCACATGATCAGTGTATGATAGCAAACATGATCAGCGCATGATCAGTCACATGATCAGCGCCATTAAGTCACGTGATCACTACATGATAGTCATGTGATCAGTCCATGCTCAGTCGCAGTATCAGTGCATGATCAGCCACGTGATCAGTGCATGATCTGTCGCAGTGATCAGTGTATGATCATCCACGTGACCAGTGCATGGGTAGTCATGTGATCAGTGCATGATAAGGCAGGTGATCAGTGTATGATCAGTCACGTGATCAGTGCATGATAGCCACGTGATCAGTGCATGATCAGTCACCTGATGGGTGTATGATCATTCACATGACCTGTACATGGTAGCTACGATCATTGCATGATCAGCCACGTGAGTAGTAGTGCATGATAGCCCGTGATCAGTGCATGATCAGTCACGTGATCAGTGCATGATCAGTCATGTGATGTATGCATGGTCAGTCGCGTGATCAGTGCATGATCAGCCAAGTAGTCAGTGCATGATAGCCACGTGATCAATGCATGATCAGTCACGTGATCAGTGCATGATCAGTCACGTGATCAGTGCATGATCAGCGTGATCAGTGCATGATCAGCCACGTGATCAGTGCATGATAGCCACGTGATCAGTGCATGATCATCACGTGATCAGTGTATGATCAGCCACGTGATCAGTGCATGATCAGTCACGTGATCAGGGCCTGCTGAGCTGCGTGATTACTGTCTGCTCATCTGCTTGACAAGTTGCCAGCTGAGCTGCACGATTCCTGCCTGTCATCTGCTTGACAATTGCCAGCTGTGCTGCGTAATTCCTGCCTGCTCAGCTGCGTGATTATTGCCAGCTGAGCAGCATGATCCCTCACAGCTGAGTTCCATGATCATTGCCTGCTGACTGTTTGATTCATGCCTACTCAGCTCATTGTTTAGCCTCCAGAGGCACATGATCAGTGTATGATAGCAAACATGATCAGTGCATGATCAGTCACATGATCAGTGCCATTAAGTCACGTGATCACTGCATGATAGTCATGTGATCAGTCCATGCTCAGTCACGTATCAGTGCATGATCAGCCGTGATCAGTGCATGATCAATCACGTGATCGGTGCATGATAGCCACGTGATCAGTGCATGATTGTCCATGATCAGTGCATGCAGTCACGTGATCAGTGCATGATCAGCCACGTGATCAGTGCATGATCAGTCACCTGATGGGTGTATGATCAGTCACGTGACGTGCATGTAGCTACATGATCATTGCATGATCAGCCACGTGATAGTGCATGATAGCCACGTGATCAGTGCATGATCAGTCCATGATCAGTGCATGATCAGTCGTGATCAGTGCATGATCAGCCACGTGATCAGTGCATGTCAGCCACGTGATCAGTGCATGATCAGCCACGTGATCAGTGCATGATCAGTCACGTGACCAGTGCATGATAGCCAGGTGATCAGTGCATGATCAGCCACGTGAGCATGCGCATGTACGTGATCAGTGCATGATCAGCCACGTGATCAGTGCATGATCATCCCGTGGTCAGTGCATGATCAGTCACGTGATCAGTGCTTGATCAATTCGTAATCAGTGCATGATCAGCCACGTGATCAGTACATGTAGCTACGTGATCAGTGCATGATCAGCCATGTGATCAGTGTATGATAGCCACGTAATCAGTGCATGATCAGTCACGTGATCAGTGCATGATCAGCCACGTGATCAGTGCATGATCAGTCAGTGATCAGTGCATGATAGCACGTAGTCAGTGCATGATCAGTCACGTGATCAGTGTATGATCCAATCACGTGATCAGTGCATGATGGCCACGTGATCAGTACATGATAGCCACGTGATCAGTGCATGATCAGTCACGTGATCGGAGTATGATCAGCCACGTAATCAGTGCATGATAGCCACGTGATCAGTGCATGATCAGTCACGTGATCAGTGCATGATCAGTCACGTGATCATTGCATGATCAGCCACGTGATCAGTGTATGATCAACTCGTGATCAGTGCATGATCAGTCACGTGAGCAGTGCATGATCAGTCACGTGATCAGTGCATGATCAGTCACGTGAGCAGTGTATGATCAGCCACGTGATCAGTACATGGTAGCCACGTGATCAGTGCCTGATCAGTCACGTGATCAGTGCATGATCAGTCACGTGATCAGTGCATGATCAGCCACGTGATCAGTGCATGATAGCCACGTGATCAGTGCATGATCAGTTACGTGATCAGTGCATGATCAGTCACGTGATCAGTGCATGGTCAGACACGTGATCAGTGCATGATCAGCCACGTGATCAGTGCATGATATCACGTGATCAGTGCATGATCATCACGTGATCAGTGTATGATCAGCCACGTGGACAGTGCATGCTCAGTCACGTGATCTGGGCCTGTTGAGCTGCGTGATTACTGTCTGCTCATCTGCTTGACAATTGCCAGCTGAGCTGCACGATTCCTGCCTGTCATCTGCTTGACAATTGTCAGCTGTGCTGCGTAATTCCTGCCTGCTCAGCTGCTTGATTATTGCCAGCTGGGCAGCATGATTGCTCACAGCTGAGTTCCATGATTATTGCCTGCTGACTGTTTGATTCGTACCTACTCAGCTCTTTGTTTATTGCCTCCAGAGGCACATGATCAGTGTATGATAGCAAACATGATCAGCGCATGATCAGTCACATGATCAGCGCCATTAAGTCACGTGATCACTACATGATAGTCGTGTGATCAGTCCATGCTCAGTCATGGTATCAGTACATGATCAGCCACGTGATCAGTGCATGATCTGTCACGAGATCAGTGCATGATCAGCCACGTGATCAGTGCACGGGTAGTCATGTGATCAGTGCATGATATAGACGTGATCAGTGCATGTTCAGTCTCGTGATCAGTGCATGATAGCCACGTGATCAGTGCATGATCAGTCACCTGATGGGTGTATGATCATTCACGTGATCTGTACATGGTAGCTACATGATCATTGCATGATCAGCCGTGAGTATTTCATGATAGCCACGTGATCACTGCATGGTCGGTCACGTGATCAGTACATGATCAGTCATGTGACCAGTACATGTGCTACGTGATCGTTGCATGATCAGCCGTGAAGTCAGTGCAGTGATCACGTGATCAGTGCATGGCAGCCACGTGATCAGTGCATGATCGTCACGTGATCAGTGCATGATCATCCGTGATCAGTGTATGATCAGCCACGTGATCAGTGCATGATGAGCCACGTGATCAGTGCAGGATCAATTACGTGATCAGTGCATGATCAGTCACGACCAGTACATGGTTGCTCACGTGATCGTTGCATGATCAGCCACGTGAGCAGTGCATGATAGCCACGTGATCAGTGCATGATCAGTCACGTGATCAGTGCATGATGAGTCACGTGAACAGTGCATGATCATTTCGTAGTCTGTGCATGATCAGTCACGTGACCAGTATATGGTAGCTCGTGATCATTCCATGACAGCCACGTGAGCAGTGCATGATAGCCACGTGATGTGCATGAGTTACGTGAGCAGAGTATGATCAGCCACGTGATCAGTGCATGAGTGCGTGATCAGTGCATGATATGTCACGTGACAGGTGTGTGATCAGCCACGTGAACAGTGCATGTTCAACCACGTATTCAGTGCATGATAGCCACGTGATCAGTGCATGATCAGTTACGTGAGCAGTGTATGATCAGCCACGTGATCAGTGCATGGTCAGACACGTGAACAGTGTATGATCAGCCACGTGATCAGTGCATGATATCCAAGTGATCAGTGCATGATCATCACGTGATCAGTGTATGATCAGCCACGTAGACAGTGCATGCTCAGTCACGTGATCTGGGCCTGCTGAGCTGCGTGATTACTGTCTGCTCATCTGCTTGACAATTGCCAGCTGAGCTGCACGATTCCTGCCTGTCATCTGCTTGACAATTGCCAGCTGTGCTGCGTAATTCCTGCCTGCTCAGCTGCTTGATTATTGCCAGCTGAGCAGCATGATTCCTCACAGCTGAGTTCCATGATTATTGCCTGCTGACTGTTTGATTCGTGCCTACTCAGCTCTTTGTTTATTGCCTCCAGAGGCACATGATCAGTGTATGATAGCAAACATGATCAGCGCATGATCAGTCACATGATCAGCGCCATTAAGTCACGTGATCACCATGATAGTCATGTGATCAGTCCATGCTCAGTCACGTGTATCAGTGCATGATCAGCCACGTGATCAGTGCATGATCTGTCACATGATTAGTGTATGATCATCACGTGATCAGTGCATGGGCAGTCATGTGATCAGTGCATGATATAGGCGTGATCAGTGCATGATCAGTCTAGTGATCAGTGCATGATAGCCACGTGATCAGTGCATGATCAGTCACCTGATCAGTGTATGATCATTCACGTGACCTGTATGTGCTACATGATCATTGCATGATCAGCCACGTGATAGTGCATGATAGCCACGTGATCAGTGCATGATCAGTCACGTGATCAGTGCATGATCATCTGCGTGATCAGTGCATGGCGATCAGCCATCGCGTGATCAGTGCATGATCAGTCATGTGTCAGTGCATGATCAGCCCGTGATCAGTGCATGATCAGTCACGTGATCAGTGCATGATCAGTGATGATCATGCAGATTCAGCCACGTGATCAGTGCATGATCATCACCAGTCAGTGCATGATCATGCGTGATCAGGTGTGTAGATCAGCCACGTGATCAGTGCATGTCAGTCACGTGATCAGGGCCTGCTGAGCTGCATGATTACTGTCTGCTCATCTGCTTGACAATTGCCAGCTGAGCTGCACGATTCCTGCCTGTCATCTGCTTGACAATTGCCAGCTGTGCTGCATAATTCCTGCCTGCTCATCTACTTGATTATTGCCAGCTGAGCAGCATGATTTCTCAGAGCTGAGTTCCAGTTATAGCCTGCTGACTGATTCCTGCCTACTCAGCTCTATGTTCATTGCCTCCAGAGGCACATGATCAGTGTATGACACCAAACATGATCAGCGCATGATCAGTCACATGATCAGTGCATGATAAGCCACGTGATCAGTGCATGATCAGTTACGTGATCAGTGCATGATCAGTCACGTGACCAGTGCATGGTAGCCACGTGATCAGTGCATGATCAGCCGTGCAGTGCATGATCAGTCCGTGATCAGTGCATGATCAGTCACGTGATGTCATTAATGGCAGTCAGCCACGTGATCAGTGCATGATCACCACGTGATCAGTCACATGACTGTGCGTGTCAGCCATGATCATTTGCGTGATCAGTGCATGATCAGTCCGTGATCAGTGTGATCAGCCACAATCAGTGCATGATCAGCACGTGATCAGTGCATGATCAGTCACGTGATCAGTGCATGATCAGTCAATGATCAGTGCTGCATGAGTAGCACGTGATCATTGCATGTCAGCCACGTGATCAGTGCATGATAGCCACGTGATCAGTGCATGATCATACGTGATCAGTGCATGATCAGTCACGTGATCAGTGTGATCAGCCACGTGATCAGTGCATGATATCCACGTGATCAGTGCATGATCAGCCACGTGATCAGTGCATGAAGTCACGTGATCAGTGCATGATCAGTCACGTGATCATGTGTGATCAGCCACGTGATCAGTGCATGATAGCCACGTGATCAGTGCATGATCAATTACGTGATCAGTGCATGATCAGTCACGTGACCAGTACATGGTTGCTACGTGATCGTTGCATGATCAGCCGTGATCAGTGCATGATAGCCACGTGATCAGTGCATGATCAGTCACGTGATCAGTGCATGATCAGTCACGTGATCAGTGCATGATCAGTTACGTGATCAGTGCATGATCAGTCACGTGACCAGTATATGGTAGCCACGTGATCATTGCATGACAGCCACGTGCAGTGCATGATAGCCACGTGATCAGTGCATGATCAGTTACGTGCAGAGTATGATCAGCCACGTGATCAGTGCATGAGTGCCACGTGATCAGTGCATGATATCACGTGACAGGTGTGTGATCAGCCACGTGATCAGTGCATGTTCAGCCACGTCAGTGCATGATAGCCACGTGATCAGTGCATGATCAGTTACGTGATCAGTGTATGATCAGCCACGTGATCAGTGTGATGGACGTGATCAGTGTATGATCAGCCATGATCAGTGCATGATATCCAAGTGATCAGTGCATGATCATCACGTGATCAGTGCATGATCAGCCACGTGAACAGTGCATGCTCAGTCACGTGATCAGGGCCTGCTGAGCTGCGTGATTACTGTCTGCTCATCTGCTTGACAATTGCCAGCTGAGCTGCACGATTCCTGCCTGTCATCTGCTTGACAATTGCCAGCTGTGCTGCGTAATTCCTGCCTGCTCAGCTGCTTGATTATACCAGCTGAGCAGCATGATTCCTCACCTGAGTTCCATGATTATTGCCTGCTGACTGTTTGATTCGTGCCTACTCAGCTCTTTGTTTATTGCCTCCAGAGGCACATGATCAGTGTATGATAGCCAACATGATCAGTGCATGATCAGTCACATGATCAGTGCCATTAAGTCACACAGTCACTACATGATAGTCATGTGATCAGTCCATGATCAGTCACGGTGATCAGTGCATGAGTGTGCGTGATCAGTGCATGATCAGCCACGTGATCAGTGCATGATAGCCATGTGATCAGTGCATGATCAGTCACGTGATCAGTGCATG